>NW_006922322.1:395517-405065 GCF_000298275.1 Orycteropus afer afer | reverse complement strand
AAAATGCTAATGCTGGGGAAACTGACAAGCAAATATAATAAAAATATGTTTGATCATCTGATTAATTACCATTAAACTTCAGAAAGGTAAAATTAAAAAAACTAAACAAGTTTTTTTTTTCCTTTAATCCACTGAAGAATAACATCAGTTGTACAACCATAACAAAATTTATGAGTATAGAACATCTTTGCTGTTATTTACTGAACTTTTATGGAAGAAAAGACAGAGGTTACAATGAATATATGAAATCTGTTCCAGAACCTTGAGCATAATAACAAGACTCAAATATAAGACATATAAACTCTGTTCTGTCTAGCAGTATCATATATATTTATCATCTTCCCTTGAAAGGGAAACTGGTAACAAGATTCAGACTAGTCCCTGACCTTGTTCTCTTTATCCTTCACCATAAATTTTTGTGATTTAGTCTGGGTTATGGCACCAGTCCATCTGCTTGGATGGTAATTCTGTTTTCTCCATTTTAATAACTTAATGAAGGTATATTTAACATGAAATAAAATATGTATATTCAAAATGTATAATTTGATATATTTTAATCAATTCACACACCCATGGAACCTTTGCTACAATCAACACAATGAACATATTAACATCCTAAAGCCCTTTCCTACATTCCCCCAACCCCAGATAATAACAGACTACATTTTAATTCTACAATTTTTTCATTCAAATACACACACACACACACACACACACACACACATATATATATATATATGGAATCATACAGTAGATATTTAATTGCCTTGGTTCTTTCACTCAGTATAATTATTTTGAAATCCATCTAGTTTATTTCTGCCAGAGGGAACAACACAGCAGAGCAGCTGTCATGGGTTCAAGTAAGGGGAGGGACTCAGGCTCCACCTTACCCAGACAGGAAAGCAGGAGATAGTGAAGCCAGAGGGGATGACAAAGCACAGCAGCCGCCAGGGATCCAGGTAAGAGGAGGGACCCAGGCCCCACTCTCCACCCAGGAAAGTGGATGAAAGAGAAGCCAGGGAGAGGACAAAGCAGAGCAGCACCAGGGATCCAGGTAGGGGGAGGGCAGAGAGGTTTTGAACAGCTAAGCGAGACAAACTTGTCTGTCAGTTTGTCATACTATTGTGGCTTGCATGTAGCTGTGAGGCTTGAGGCTGTGCTACTGGTCTTTCAAGTGCTGACAGGGTTGCACAGGTTTAATGAAGCTCACAGACTGACACAAACTAGGAAGGAGGAAGAGACCATTCACTTATCAAAGAATTGGCCAGGGAAAACCTTATAAATAGCAGAAAAACACTGTCTGACACATTACTGTACAACTTTATAAATAGCACAGAAAAATTATCTGATGCAGTACTGGAGGACAAACCCATTATGTCAGAAGGCTTTCAAAATATGACTAGGAAAGAGCTGCATCATCAAAGTGGACCAACCTTACTAATATGGATAAAGCAAACTTTTTGAGATGTCCATTTACTGATATGGCCTGACTCAAATTGAGGAGAAACAGCTACAAACATTCATTAATAATCGGAACATGGAATGTATGAAGTATGAATCTAGGAAAATTGGAAGTTGTCAAAAATGAAATGAAATGCATAAAGATTCTTATGCATTAGTGAGCTGAAATAGACTGGTTTTGGCCATTTTGAATCAGACAACCATATGATCTAGTATGCCAGGAATGACAATTTCAAGAGGAACAGCATGGCATTTATCATCACAAAGGATGTTGAAAGAACTGTCCAGAAGGACAACTCAGTCAGTGATAGGATAATATCCATATGTCTACACGGAAGAGCAGTTAATACTACTATTTTTCAAATTTATGCACCAAACACTAAAGCAAAAGATGAGGAAATTGAAGATTTTTATCAACTTCTGGAGTCTAAAATTGAACAAATGTGCAATCAAGATGTGCTATGTGCTAATTATCACTGATGACTGGAATACAGAAGTTGGAAACACAGAAAAATCACCAGTAGTTGGAAATTTGGCCTTGGTGACACAAATAACGCTGGAGATTGCATGATAGAATTTTGCAAGACCAACGACTTTTCATTGAAAACACATTTTTTTCAACAACAGAAACAGCAGCTATATACATGGACTTCACCAGATAGAATATACAGGAATCAGATTGACTACATTCGTGGTAAGAGAGGATGGAAAAGCTCAATATTCTCAGCCAAAAAAAGGCCAGGAGCTGATTGTTGGACAGACCATCAACTGCTCATATGCAAATTCAAGTTAAAGATAATTAAAAAAAGTTCACAAAAGCCAAAATATGACCTTTAATATATCTCTCCTGAATTTAGAGACCATCGAAAGAATAGATTTGATGTAATGTACACAAATGAACAAAAACCAAAAGAATTGTGGATAACATAAAGAACACCATCCATGAAGAAAGCAAGATGTGATTAAAAAGATGAGAAAAGAAGAAAAGACCAAAATGGATGTCAGATGATACTCTGAAACTTTCTCTTGAATGGAGAATAGCTAAAGCAAATGGAAGAAATGACAAGCTAAAAGAGCTGAACAGAAAATTTTACAGAGTAGCTCAAGCAAAGCCAATTACTATAATGAAATGTACAAAGACCTGGAGTTAGAAAACCAAAAGGGAAGAACATGCTTAGCATTTCTCAAGCTGGAAGAACTGAGAAAAAAACTTAAGCCTCAAGTTGCAATATTGGAAGATTCTATGGGCAAAGTATTGAATGATGCCGGAAGCATCAAAAGAAGATGTAAGGAATACACAGAGTCACTGTGCCGTAATAACTGGTCAATCTTCATCCATTTCAGAAGGTGGCATATGATCAAGAACCAATAGTACTGAGGGAAGAAGTCAAAGCTGCACTGAAGCAATTGGCTAAGAACAAAGCTCCAGGAATTGAGAAATACTTATTGAGAAGTTTCAACAAACAGATACCGTGCTGGAGGCACTCACTCGGTTATGCCAAGAGATTTGGAAGACAGTTACATGGCCAACTGACTGGAAGAGATCCATATTTGTGCCCATTCCAAAGAAAGGTGATCCCACAGAATGTGGAAATTATCGAACAATATCATTAATATCACATGCAAGTAAAATCTTACTGAAGATAATTAAAAAAAAAAAAAATTGCAACAGTGTATTGACAGAGAACTTCCATAGGTGCAGGCTGGATTCAAAAGAGGATGTGGAACAAGGGATATCATTGCTGATATCAGATGGATCATAGGGGAAAGGAAAGAATAACAGAAAGATGTTTACTTGTGTTTTATTGACTATGCAAAAGCATTTGATTGTGTGGATCATACAAATTGTGGATAACATTGAGAAGAATGGGAATTCCAGAACACTTAATTGGGCTCATGTGGAACCTGTACATAGAACAGGAGGCTGTCATTCAAACAGAAAAAGGGAACACTACATGGTTTCAAATAAAAAAGGGTGTGCATCATGGTTGTATGCTTTCACCATCCTTATTCAATCTATATGCTGAGCAAATAATCTGAGAAACTGGACTATATGAAGAAGAATATGGCATCAGGATTGGAGGAAAAATCATTAACAACCTGAGATACGCTGACGACACAACTTTGCTTGCTGAAAGTGAGGATGACCTGAAGTACTTCCTGATGAAGATTGAAGAATATGGTCTGCAATATGGATTACATCTCAACACAAAGAAAACAAAAATCCTCACAACTGGACCTATAAACAGCATCACAATAAATGGAGAAAAATTGAAGTTTTCAAAGACTTCACATTGTTTAGTTCTACAATCTACACCAATGGAAACAGCCCTCAGAAAATCAGACAACATATAGCACTGGGCAAGTCACCTGCAAAGGACCTCTTTCAAGTGCTGAGGAGCAAAGATATCTCCTTGAGGACTAAGGTGCTCCTTACACAGGCCATGATATTTTCCATCACTTCATATGTGTGTGAGAACTGGAAAATAAATAAAGAAGAATTGATGTTTTTGAGATGTGATGCTGGCAAATCTCTCTTAGAGGAAGTGCAGCTGGAATGCTCCTTGGAATCGAGAATGGCCAGACTTCATCTCACCTACTTTAGTCATGTTGTCAGAGGGACCATTCCTTGGAGAAGGATGTCATGCTTGGTAAGGTGGAGGGTCAATGAAAGAGGGGGAGACCTTCAATGAGATGGATTGACACGGTGGCTGTGATGATGGGTTCAAGTATAGCAGGGATCATGGAGCTGGTGTGGGATTGGGCAGTGTTTTATTCTGCTGTCCATGGGGTCGCTATGAGTCAGAGATAACTCTATGGCACCTAAGAACAACAACAACACAAGTGAGTAACCTTCTCTACCACTGCATCATTTGTTGAAACATCTCAATAGATACTCTATCAATTCCGAGGGCCTTGTTTCAGTGCAGCTTGGACTTCTCCTTCAAAACCATTGGTTCTTGATCATACGATACTTTCTGAATGGTTTAACACTGTTTTGGTTACCTAGTAACGCTCTAACAGGAATATACCACATATGGGATGGCTTTAACAAACAGCAGTTTATTCTCTTACAGTTTTAGAGGCTAAATGTAAGAATACAGTGTCAGGCTTCAGGGGCTGAGTGAAAGCCCCTCAACCTTGGCTTCAGTACTGCTTCTTGCTCGCTGCTCACTAAAGCTGGGGGCTTTCTTCACTCAGGCAGCTGCTGGCTCCTGAGACTAGCAAACCCAAGATGAACAAATGAAAAGGCACAGTCCCTGTCTTACCAAACCACACAGCAGGCCATTAATTCAAGTCCATTGAAAGTGTCAATTTCACAAAAAATTGCAACTACTGAATGAAGACTCGGCTACATACAGGGTTCAAGTGTGCCAAAAAGCTAGGATTGTTCCCAAGGCATCTCCTTACATACATGAAGCCACATCTCTAAGGCAGCTACACAGCTGCTCACAGTAGATTCCACCACATAGTTCATTACCAGTTTCATCATGGGGAATACTCGATCTAGCTGTTCAGCTACTCAACAAGGCCCAGCCAAGTTGACACACAACCTTAACTACCACAAATGTTCACCAATTATTTTTGATACAGTGATTCTGCGTATTCTTTCCATCTTCTTCTTTCTTTCTTTCTTTTAAATATTATTGTGGTGAAAACATACAAAACAAGACATTCACCAACATAGCAACTTCCCCATTTACAGCTCAGGGACATCGATGCCATTTCTCATGCAGTGCCATTATTGTTGCTATCCTTTTCCAAAATATTCTATCCCCATTTGCATAAGCTCAATGCCCCACAAACAAAAGCTTCCCTTTTTCCTCTCCCTCCTATGCCTAGAAACCACTAACAATCTTTGGTATATAATTTTTTTTTTTTTTCAATCTATCTAGGAATTTAGCATCCTCTCCCCTCCCACCCCTGGTAACTAACAAAGAAATATTTCTTCTGTGTATAAACCTTTCGTTGAATTTTTACAATAGTTCACTAATAATATTTCTCCTTCTGTTATTCACTTATTTCATTCAGCATAATATCTTCCAAGTTCATTTACATTATACAGTGTTTTTTAATATTCCGCATTATTCTTTAGGGTTCCGTAGTATTCCATGGTGTGTATGTACCACAGTTTGTTTATTCATTCATTGGTTCATGGGAATTTAGGTCGTTTCCATCTTTACAATATTTTGAATAGTGCTTCAGTGAACATGGGTGTGCACATATCTGTTCATTTCCTGCCTCTCACTTCTTTAGGATATATATCTAGTAATCAGATTGATGGATCAAATAGTATTTCTCTTTCCAAATTTTTAAGGACTTGTCATACTGATTTCCACACTGGTTGTATCATTTTACAGTCCCACCAGCAGTATATGAGAGTCTCAATCACTCCACATCTTCACCAGTGTTTGTTATTTTCTGTCTTGTTGAACTTTGCTATCAGTGCTGGGGTGAGGTGATATCTCTTGTTTGTTTGGATTTGCATCTCCCTAATGGTTAATGATCATAAATATTTCTTCATGTGTTTGTTGGCTGCCTAAATATCTTTTTTGGTGAAGTGTCTGTTCATATCTTCTCTCCAATTTTCAATTGGATTGTTTGTCTTTTTGATGTTGAGGCACTAGATTTTTCTGTAAATTTTAATAAGTCCTTTGTCTGATATGTTATTGCTGAATATTTATTGCCATTCTGAAGATTTGCTTTTTACTCTTTTGGGGAAGTCTTTTGCACAGATAAGAACATAATTTTTTAGAAGATCTGATTATCTAGTTTATCTCCTGCTGTTTGTGCATCTTGGTTTATGCTTGATAACTTCTACATGCCATGAAGTAGGACCCCCAGGTTTGCACCTATTTTCTCTTTGATGAACTTTATACTTTTTGTTATCACATTTAAATCTTTGCTTCATCTGGAGTTAATTTTATGTGAGGTATGGATCTTGTTTTGGTTTTCTGTAAATGGATATCCCGTTTTGCCAGCACCATTTCTGAAAGAGACTCTCAACCCCATTTAAGGAATGTTGGCCCTTTGTCAAAAATCAGCTAACCATAGGTAGGCGCTTTGATTGCTGGGTTCTCTATTCTGTTCCAATGGTCTATTTGTCTGTCGTTATACCAATACCTGGCTGTTTTGACAACTATGGCTATGTAGTGAGTTTTGAGATCTGGGAGTGTGAGACTCCTTATTTTGTCCTTCTTTTTCAGTATTATTTTGTTTACTCGAAGTCTCTTTCCTTTCTACATAAAATTAGTGATTGGTTTCCATGTCTTTAAAGAATGTTGATGGTGATGGTTCCAGCTAGATGGCTGAAGAAGCAAACAAGCTACACAGATCCTCTGCAACAAAACAATGAGAAACCCATTGAAACCAATACAGAAGACAATCCTGGAGCCCTGAACTTTGAGGGCAAGAGTAAGAAATGGGTTAAATATAAACTAGTAGAAGAACCTGAATGAAACTGAGTAAGGAGACAAATGGAGCTACAGACTGCCAGTTGTCCTGAGGGGAAAACCATTTTGTATATTTACTGACAGCTCTGCTCACCAAGGATTCAGGGTTAAGGATTGCATTTGTACTTGACAACCAGAAGAGAGATGAGTGAGGAAGCAGACAGGCAGACTTGTGGACAACCAGAGGCTGTCCTGAGGGCAAAATAATTTTGGACATTTGCAAGCAGCTGGCAAAACTTCTTTGAGTGTGTGTAGGTGGTGATCTTGCTTAGACTGTGACCTGGGAGTGGTGTCTGCCTGCAGAAACAGAACAAGCAACCACACTGGAGAGATGAGAAGTGACATGTGATATTACCCTTGTTACTCTTGTGCCCTTTGGTGAACAGGAGTATGCCCATCTCCCACCTCCAAACACCTTCTTGAATTGTAGGGGTTCCATCCCTCATCTGGTCTGTGCTGGGGCAGAGCCTGGGTGCTGTGCCCCATCCCCACATTTTTTTTTCTGTGTGTGTTTTCATTCTTTTTATCTTTCTCCCTTCTTACTTTTTTTATATTTTTCTCTTTTTTCCATCCATGTTTTGTCTCTTCCTTGTCCTAGTTCCTTTTCCTATTGTTTTACTCTTGCTCTTTACTCTCTTTCCTCCCTCCACAGATATCGTGACTTTTTAAATCTTTTCCACATTATTTTTCTTTTATTCTTTTTTAATATATTTTGAAAATTTTTCTTCTTATTTATTGCATTTATTTTTTTATTTTAAGAAATATTTCTGTTTATTTAGGCATTTTGATTAATTTTTTCTCTCTTTTCTTTACTGTTTATTATTATTATTATTATTATTATTACTATTATTTTGTCTAACTGAGTGGGAAACAGCAACCATTCCTATGCAATCTAACCATACCTTCTCTTCCTGGAGCCCCACTTACTGAGTGATGGCCACCACTCACTTTTGGACCAACTGACCAACAACAGACAGTGGCCAATATCAGTTCAACTCACCCTCAACTGCTCTTTATGAACAGCTAACAGAGATCTGTATGCCGACACTCATTCTCTATCACACTCACCAAGAGACAGGAGGTGAGTGCCTACAGTCTAACAACTAATGAATAGAGGAGTACAGTACACTGTTCACAGAGATACATCAAAACAAAATAAAGGAAAAAAATGTGACATTAATCACACCAACATACAACCACAAATTAAAAATAAATACAAAACAACATGAATTCTCAGAGAGAACAGACCATCACAGTACACACACACAAAAAAAAACAAACAAACAACAAGATAATCATCCCTGAAGAAGAAGCAACATTGGAACTCACAGATAAGGAATTCAAAATAATTATATTTTGATACTTTCAACGGATTGAGAGACAGATCAAGAAAAACACTGACAAGAACAAGGAAAACACTGACAAAATTAAGGTAAACATAGAACCTAGAAAAAAATAGGAAAACAATACAAGAACAAATTGAAAAAAATAAACAAAAAATTAGAAACAATACGAAAACAAGCAAAAATCCAGAAGATTAATACTAAAATTTCACAAATAACACATTTAAAAGACAAAGGAGTAAAATAGAATCAATGGAAGACAGAATTAATTAGATTTAAGACAAATACCTCAATACTACTTTATTGAGGAATCAATCTGACAAAGGTCAAAAAACAATGAAGAAAATCTAAGATTCATGTGAGGTATGATCAAGAGGAATAACCTATGTCTAATCAGAATTCCAGAACAGGAACAGACAATTAAAACCACAGAGAAAATTCTTCATGATAATTTGGAAGAGAATTTCTCCAATATTGTGAAAGATGAGACTATATCCATATAAGAAGTTCATGGAACCCCAACAAGGATAGGCCACAAAAGAAAGACACAAAGATACATGATCATCAAACTGGCCAAACTAAAGACAAAGAAAGAAGAAAGAATCCTGAAAGGAGCATGGAAAAAAGAAAAGTTACCTACAAAAGTAAACCAATAACACTAACTTCTGATTTCTCAGCAGAAACCATGCAGGCAAAAAGGTATTGGGATTATATGTATATATACAAAACATTGAAATAAAAAAAAATCCAAGTAAGAATTAAATATCCAACAACATTTTCTATTGAATATGAAGGTGAAAGTAGGAGAATTCCAGATAAGCTGAAATTAAGGGAATTTGTAAAAACCAGACCAACTTTACATCAGGTGCTAAAGGGAGTTCTTTGATAGAGAATCAACAACAGCAAACAACAACTGATGATTAACACATGTGATGATATAACCCAGAAACCAACCCAGTTTTAGAAATATCCAAAGTAAAATACTTCTCCTGGGGGGAGGCCAGGAAGTGAGTGGAGCAGTTTGCAACAGCTAAGAGAGACAAACTTATCTGCCAGTTGGTCTCATGATATTGGCTTGTATATGGCTTGAGGCTAGAGGCCATGACACCAGTGTTTCAAATGTCAGTAGGGTCACCCATAATGGACAGGCTTCAGTGGAGCTTCCAGACTAAGACAGTCTTTTTTTTTTTTTTTTTTTCAATTGTGATTTGGATGAAGATTTACAGAGCAAATTCACTTTCCATACAGCAGTTCACATATACTTTGTCTCATGTCATTGACCATAGTTTAC
>NW_006922322.1:392382-393004 GCF_000298275.1 Orycteropus afer afer | reverse complement strand
CTTTTGGCTATTGTAAATAGTGCTGCGATGAACATGGGTGTGCATATATCTGTTCATGTCATGGCTCTCACTTCTTTAGGGTATATAGCTAATAATGGGATGGCTGGGTCAAATGGTATTTCTAATTCCAACTTTGGAAGGAATCGCCATACTGCTTTCCACAATTGTTGTACCATTTTACAGTCCCACCAGCAGTGTATGAGAGTCCCAATCTCTCCACAACCTCGCCAGCATTTGTTATTTTCTGTCTTGTTGAACTTTGCTACTAGTGCTGGAGCAAGATGGTATCTCACTGTTGTTTTGATTTTCATCTTTCTAATAGCTAACAATTGTGAGCATTTCTTCATATGTTTGTTGGCCACTTGACTATCCTCCTTGGTGAAGTGTCTATTCATATCTTCTGCCCATTTTTAATTGGATTGTTTGTCTTTTTTTATTGAGGTGTTGGAGTGTTCTATAAATTCTAGAGATAAGTACCTTGTCAGATATGTTATTACCAAATATTTTTTCCCAATCTGAAGGTTCTCTTTGACTCTTTTGGAGAAGTCTTTGGAAGCACATAAAAATTTAATTTTTAGAAGGTCCCAATCATTTGGTTTCTCTTCTGCTGTTTGTGCATTTT
>NW_006922322.1:380291-380977 GCF_000298275.1 Orycteropus afer afer | reverse complement strand
ATTCTTTTGAATTCCTTTTCAGAGAGTTCCAATGCTGCTTCTTCCTCAGGGATGTGTTCTGGGTCTGTATCCTGCTCCTTTGTTTCTACCACTTTGTCATGCTTCTTTGTGTGGACTGTGATAGTCTGTTGTTTCTGAAGAATTATGATGCCATACTTAGATCTCTGTTAACTGTTTGTGAAGAGCAGCCAAGAGTGGTTCTGGCTCTTCTTGGTAGTTTTTTTTTTTTTTTTTTTTTTTATCATTGGCCTGTTGGTGGAGAAAGAGGCATTGGCTCTCACTCTGTAAATGAAGTTGCAGGAGGTCTGGGTGTAGTTTTGTCTTATGAGGACTATTGTTGTATCCCACTCAGTTAGACACAAATTAAAATTGAATAACCATCAAAAAACTAAAAGCCCATAGATGTAAAGCACCCCAGGTAATCACATAGGAACAGTAACCAAAAAAAGGGAAAAAAAGAAGAAAAAACAAGCAAACCTGCAATATCTGGGGATAGAGCACTAAGAAGAAAAAAAAAAATTAGGGAAGGAGAATAATAAATGAAGAAAAAAATAGGAAGAATGCAAAAAGAAAAACAAGGAATGGGGTAGTCATGAGAAAAAAAGGGGGAAAAGAAAAAAAAAAAACAACCTTAAATTTGGGGGGGAGGCATAATTTCAACCAGGCACAGGGAAAAGAAAAAAAAA
>NW_006922322.1:365238-379862 GCF_000298275.1 Orycteropus afer afer | reverse complement strand
TCTTGCAGGCCCTGAGTGTCCTTGGGGTTGCTGGAAAGCAGAATGTGTTCTTAAGCCACAGAAATCTGCGAGAGCACTTTCTCTTTAAATATCCAAAATAGTCGAGCCGCTTTTTAAACCTTCAAAATGGCAACATCCTCCAGACTGGCAAAAGTCCACAGCACAGCCCACCTTTCTCTTCACCTTCTCCATTTGTTCCCCAACCACCGTGCACAGTCCTCCTTGCAATCCCTGGCTAGCAGGGCGATTTTTAGTTTAATTCTTACATCCTACCACCACAGGAATCTACGAGAGCACTATCTCTTTAGATATCCAAAATAGTCAAGCCGTTTTTTAAACCTTCAAAATGGCAACATCCTCCAGACTGGCAAAAGTCCAGAGCTCAGCCCACCTTTCTCTTTACCTTCTCTGTTTGTTTCCCAGCCACCATGCACAGTCCATTCAGTTCCTGGCTGAGTGATTTTTAGGTTAATTCTTAGGTCCTACCACCACTTGGGAATCTCCAAGCCATCTGTGCCGTCAGGGTCGCTGCCAGACCGCAGCTCTGTGTGTCTCCTTTTTTGGTATTTTCATGCAAATTCTTCTGCTAGTTGGGGTTTAGTCCACTTCTGTATCCTTCCCTTCAAGGTTCAGGAGTCCAAGAATATCTTCTGTGTCTGTGTTAATTGGTTTCCCTTTTCTTTGTTGAAGAGTGTCTGTGCAGTCCTTCTGCCTAGTCCGCCATCTTGCCAGAACTGACTAAGACAGTCTTGGAGGAAGGAAGAGGCCATACACTTCTCAAAGAATTGGTCACTGAAAAACCTAATGAATAGCAATGAAACACTGTCTGATACATTACTGGAAATCTTTATGAATAGCACTCAAACATTTTCCAATATTGTGACAGCAGATAAACCATTCAGGTCAGGAGGCACTGAAAATCAAACTGGGGAAGACTGCCTCCTTGGAGTAGAGCTGAGCTTAATGATATGGAAAGAGTAAAGTTTTCAGGACCTTCATTAGCTAATGCAGCACATCTCAAGATAAGAAGAAACAGCTTCAAACAGCCATTAATAATCAGAACATGGAATGCCTGAAGTGTGAATCTAGGAAAATTAGAAGTTGTCAAAAATGAAATGGAACACATAAAAATCAATATCCTAAGCATTAGTAAGGTGAAATGGACTGATTTGGCCATTTTTAATCAGACAATCATATGATCTACTATGCTAGAAATGACAAATTGAAGAGCAATGGTGTGGATTTCATCATCACAAAGAATATTTCAAGATCTGTTCTGAAGACAATGCTGTCTGAGATAGGATAATATCCATATGCCTGCAAGGAAGATCAGTTAATACTGTTATTATTCAAATATACGCACCAACTACCAAAACCAAATATGAGAAAATTGAAGATTTTTACCAACTTCTACAATCTGAAATTGGCCAAACATGATATCAATACTGTTATTATTCAAATATACACACCAACTATCAAAACCAAATATGAGAAAATTGAAGATTTTTACCAACTTCTACAATCTGAAATTGGCCAAACATGAAATCAAGATGTATTGATTATCACTGGTGATTGGAATGCAAAAGTTGGAAGCAAAGAGAATTACCAGTAGGTGGAAAATATGGCCTTGGTGATAAAAATAATGCTGGACATCGCATGATAGAATTTTGTAAGACCTATGACTTATTCAGGGAGCTCTGGTAGCATAGTGGCTAAGACACTTGCCTGTTAACCAGACGGCTGGCAGGTCAAACACACCAGCCACTCCTCGGAAGGAAGGTTGGGCAATCCTACTTCTGTAGTGATACTGCCTCGGAAACCCAAGGAGAGGTCGCTATGAGTCGGGGCTGACTCGACTGCACATAACAACAACAACAACATGACTTATTCATTGCAAATACATTTTTTTCAACAACACAAGTGGCAGTTATACACATGGACTTCACCAGATGGAGTTCACAGGAATCAGACTGATTTTATCTGTGGCATGAGGCGATAGAAAAGCTCAATATCTTTAGACAAAAGAAGGACAGGAACTGATTGAGGAACAGACTATCAACTGGTCATATGCAAGTTCAAACTGAAGTTAAAAACAATTATCCACGAGAGCCAAGTATGACCTTGATTACATTTCTCTTGAATTTAGAGACCATCTAAAGAATAGATTTGATGCATTGAACACCAATGACCAAAAACCAGAGGAATTGTGGGATAACATCAAGCACACCATCCATGAAGAAAGCAAAAGGTCAGTAGTGGAAGAAAAGATGAAAATGAATGTCAGAAGAGACTCTGAAACTTGCCCTTGAATGGAGAGTAGCTAAAACAAATGGAAGAATCAACAAGATAAAAGGCCTGAACAAAGATTTTAAAGAGCAGCTTGAGAAGACAAAGTCAATGATTATAATGAAATGTGCAAAGACCTGGTTATAGAAAACCAGAAGGAAAGAACATACTCAGTATTTTCAAGATGAAAGAACTAAGGGGAAAAATTAAGCCTCAAATTGCAATATTGAAAGATTCCATGGGCAATATGTTGAATGATGCACAAAATATCAAAAGAACATGGATAGAATACACGGAGTCAATATACCAAAAATAATTGGTAGATCATCCATTTTAGGAGGTGGCATATGATCAAGAACCAATGGTATTAAAGGAAGAAGTTGCAGCTGCAGTGAAGGAATTGGTGAAAAGCAATACTACAGGAATTGATGGAATACCCATTGATATGTTTCAACAAACAGATCCTGTGCTGGAGGTACTACTCAGCTATGCCAGGAAATTTGGAAGACAGCTACCTGGCCAACTGACTGGAAGAGATACATTTTTGTACCTATTCATATATAGGTGATCCCACAGAATGTGGAAATTATCGAACAATATCATTAATATTGCATGCAAATAAAGTGATACCGAAGATAATTCAAAAACTGTTGGAGCAGTATACTGGCAGAGAACTTCCAGAAATGCAAGCTGGATTCAGAAGGGGACATGAAGCAAGGGATATCATAGCTGATGTCAGATGGATCTTGATTCAAAACAAAGAATACCAAAAAGATGTTTACTTTGTTTTATTGACTATGCAAAGGCATTCAATTGTGTGGATCCTAACAAATTTTGGATAACATTGAGAAAAATGGGAATTCCAGATCTCTTAATTGTATTCATGAGAAGCCTGTATGTTCTGGTTACCTGGTGCCACTCTGACAAGAATTATATCACAAACGGGATGGCCTTATCAAACAGGAGTTTATTCTTGCAATTTGGAGGCTTTAAGTCCAAGTTCAAAGTGCGAGGTTCTAGGGGCTGGGTGAAAGCCCTTCAACCTTTGGGTCCAGCTCTGCCTCTTACTCCCAGACCACTGGAGCTAGAGGCATTTCTTCACTCAGACAGCTTCTGGCAGCTGAGGCTGAGAAGCCCCAAGGTTGACAAGTAAAAAGGCACAGTCCTGATGTTACCAAACCACATGGTAGGCCATTAACTTAAGACCATTCTAAGTCCCAATGTCTCCAGAGCATAGTAGGCTGCTGAGCAATGACATGGCTTCATGCAGCATCCAAGGTGCCATATGCTAGAGACCATTCTCAAAGCTCCTCCTTATATATAGGAAGCAGACCACATACCCAAAGGCAGCTACTCAGCTGCTTGTGGTAGATCCCACCATGGAGTTGATTGCCAGTCTCATCATGGGGAATAACTACCATCGGCTGCCCAGCCACTAAACCAGGCCCAGACAAGTTGACACACAAATGTAACTACCACACTGTACATAGATTATGAGGCTGTTGTTTGAACAGATAAAGGGGATGCTGCATGGTTTAAAATCAAGAAGACAGTGTGTCGGTGCTGTATTCCTTCACCATAAGTATTTCTTCTGTATGCTGAGCAAATAATCCGAGAAGCTAGACTATATGAAGAAGAACATGGCATCAGGATTGGAAGATGGCTCATTAACAACCTGAGATATTCACATGATACAACTTTGTTTTCTGAAAGTGAGGATGACTTGAAGTACTTACTGATGAAGATTAAACACTACAGTCTGCTGTATGGATTACACCTCAATATAAAGAAAACAAAAAAATCCTCACAATGTGACTAATAGGCAGCATCACAATTAATAGAGAAAAGATTGAAGTTTTCAAAGACTTTATATTGTTTTGTTCTACAATCAATTCTAATGCAAGCAGCAGTCAAGACATCAAAAGATGTATTGGATTGGGCAAAAACCTCTTTCAAGTGATGAAGAGCAAAGATATCTCCTTGAAGACTGAGATGCACCAAGCCTTGGTATTTTCAGTTGCCTCATAGGCATGTGACAGCTGGACAGCGAATAAGGGAGACTGAAGAAGAATTGACGCTTTTGAGTTGTGATGTTGGCAAAGAACACTGAAAATACTGTGGACTGCTGGAAGAACTAACAAATTTGTCCTGGAAGAAGTGCAGCCAGAATGTTCCTTGGAAATGAGAATGGCCAGACTTCATATGACCCACGTTGGTCATGTTGTCAGAAGGGACCATTCTCTGGAGAAGGTTGTCATGCTTGATAAAGTGTCAGATCAATTAAAAAAAGTGAAGGCTCTCAACAAGATGGATTGACACAGTGAATGCAGTGATGGGCTCAGGTATAGTAGGTATCATGAGGCTGGCACAGGATGAGGCTGTGTTTCTGTTGTACATAAGGTTGGTATGAGTCTGAGATGACTCGAAGGCCCATAACAACAACAAAGTAAAATTAGCTTACAAGACTATAAACAGGGAACCAGAGACATCAATTGGTAAATGAGGATAGCTATAAATGAAAAAGAGGGAATAAGTAGTTTAATTACAGAACTTCTAAATGGTGAGGAAGTCAAGATAATTGCAAGATAGAACAGACTGTTTTACAATTGGGAAGAAAATTATAAATTACAGGGAAACCTCAAAGAAAAACAATAAACTCTGACATCAAAATTAAGAAGAGGAAAAGCATAATTACTTAGAGAATACTAAAACAATAGCAATGAAGATGATAACATGACTCATAAACATAATGAGCGCAGCACAGAAAATTATGTACAGCAAAGAAATCAGAAACACCACAAAAAAAAAAAACACATAACAAATCAATATCAATAAATCCTTACTTGTTGATAATTACCCTAAAGCTAAATGGATTAAATTTACTACTCAAGAGATAAAGATTTACAAACTGCATAAGAAAATAAGACTCACTAATATGCTACTTACAAGAGACTTCCCTTAGACACAAAGACAAAAATAGACTAAAACTGAAAGGTTGGAAAAAGATATACCAAGCAAATGAAAACTAAAAAGGAGCAGGAGTGGCTCTTTCTGATAAAAAATAGACTTTGAGACAAAAATTACCATAAGAGACAAAGAAGGATATTATATAATGATTAAAAGATCAATTGAACAAGAGAACATAACTATAATAAATATCTACACACCCAGTGAAAGAGCCTCAAAAGACATAAAACAGATTTTAACAGAATTGAAAAAAAAAATAAATAAATGACTCCACAGTAGTAGGAGGAGACTGTAATACACCACTTTCAATAAAAGATTGAACAACCTGAAAGAAATTCAACAAACATGCAGAAGAAATGAACAATGCGATCAACCAACTTAACCTTATATGCATCTACGGAGCACTCACTCAACAACATCAAAATATACATTCTTTTCCAGCACACATGGAAGATTCTCCAGGATGGACCATATGTTAGGCCACAAAGCAAGACTGAATACATTTAAATTGTGATACTGCAAAGCATCTTTTCAGATCAGAGTGCTATAAAATTAGAAATCAACACGAAGAAGATTAACAAAAAAAGAGTAAATGCATGGGAACTGAGTAACACCCTTTTCAAAAATGACTGGGTAATAAAAAAATAAATAATGAAATCTAAAAATTCCTCAAATCAATGAGAATGAAAACACAACATATCAAAGACTTTGGGACATAGCAAAAGCAGTAATCAGAGGGCAATTTATAGCAATAGATACAAACATCAAAACAGAAGAAATCCAAAATCAACACCTTAACACAACATATTCATCAATTAGAAAAAGAGCAGGAATAAAAGTCTATAGTCACCAGAAGAAAATAAGTAGTAAAAGAACGAGCAGAGACTGAGTGTCTGGTCAAAAATTAGGTGGATGTAATGAACAAGAAAAAGTTAACATGCTTATTTATAAATGAAACATTCTGGTTCTTGGAATTCAATTTTAGATTCAATTTTGCAGCATTTATAACTTGAATATTCTGTCTTTAAGTATATTTAGATTTTTAAACTTATGTCTTCCTTACAATTCAAGAAAATTTTTAATATATAATACATATATCATAGCCACTATATATGCTACATTTTAAAATATTTAATTTACTCTTGCATGCATACATAACCATTACCCACTGACACTGAGTCAATGTTAACTCGTAGAGACACTGTAGGAGAGTGTCCATAGGTTTTCCAAGGCTGTAAATCTTTACAGAAGCAGATTGCCACATCTCTCTCCAACCTAGTGGCAGTGGGTTTGAAACACCAGCCTTTTGGTTAGCAGTCATGCATTTAACCACAACACAACAGGGGTCCTGTTTGCATACATACAATAACTGTGTTGGTTTTTCTCAAGTAAGAAATAATTACTGATTTCCACATATATTGATTAGGCACTTGACTGCTAACCAGAAGGCTGGTGGTTCAAACCCACCAGCTAACTCCTCAGAAGGAAGGTTGGACACTCTACTTCTTTAATGATGCTGCCTCGGAAACACAAGGAGGGGTCACTATGATTTGGGTCTGACTCAATAGAACATAACAATAACAACAAGACATATATTGATTACAGACTTCTAGGGGAAGATGCAACACTAAAGCCTGATCACTTACACAACATCCATCAGTGCTGAACAATTTGATCAAAAGCTGTAAAGAGAGGTAGTCATTAGAATCACTTGAATGAACTAAATAAGAAACTAGTTTCAATCTCATACCATAAACTTCAAAATAACAAAAAAAAATTGTTATTATTAGTTGCTTTTGAATCAATTCCAATTTGTGGTGATCCCATATGTGCAGAGCAGAACTGCTCCATAAACTTTTCAAGGTATGACCTATCAAAAGTAGAACATCAAGCCTGTCATCCTACGTACTTCTGGGTAGGTTCAAACAGCCAACAATTTGACTATCAGTCAAGCACTTAACCATTTGTGCCAATGAAACAAAAAGAAAACAAACAACAACAATACCAAATGAGTATAGACATTAGGAGTTCTGGTAGCATAGTGCCTAAGGCACTAGACTGCTAATCAGAAGGCTGGCAGTTAAACTCACTAGCCACTCCTTGGAAGGAAGATGGGACAATCAACTTCCGTAGTGATATTGCCTTGGAAACCCAAGGGTGGGTTGCTATGAGTCAGGTCCAACTCGACGGTACATAACAACAACAACAACACAGACATGACACAAACTTCACTTTGCTCCAACCCAACATGATATGAGTGAATGAAATATTTAATATACTCTAACAAAGAGAAAAATAAATGCCTGAATGTCAATAGTTTCGATAAAACTCAAAAAAAAAAGAACTAATGAGAGAACCCCTTGTAGACCATGTAGGACTTCATCAGAGACTAAAGGTAGGCCATGGATTACCGTATTTTAGAGTGCTGTGCTGAATGAAAGAAGATAATGTCTACCAAGTTGGATGCACAAACTCTCTGAACCATCTCAATATTTTAGAATAACCTAAAAGAAGTTAATCTCAGGATCCCAGCAAGACTTCCATGTAGCAAAAACAAATTAACTTCTTTTCTAACATTAAGTGACATAAAACACATAGAAAGTACTTAAATTTAGCCTTAGGAAAGCCTGTGGAGCTGCAGATAAAATGGTCAGGGATTACAAGGGTCTCTATTTTAGAAATCAAAAGCTCTGGACAGAATTTTCTAATTGAAAACTAAAGTGGCATTGCATTTTTTCATGAGTAATTAAAAAAAAAAATAAATGGAGGTGGGTAAAAAGGAAGAAATAAAAGAAATTTATGAACATTTTGTTAAAAGATACAGGAAGAATCTAATCTATTCAAAATAATAGAGCACGATTTCAAATAGTTTTCATTATTTTTATTGTTGTCTTGCCAGTTCTTTTGATTCTAACTCATAGTGACCCCATGTCTTACCAGCGTAGAACTGCTCCATGTGGTTGTACTGGCTCTAATCTTTACAGAAACAGATCTTCACATCTTCTATGGTACTGCTAGAATGGTTTGAACCATCAAATTTTGGCTATCAGACAAAGAAAAATTGTTTTTCCAGCAAGTACTTTTGCACTATAAAAATATGTAATCAAAATGTTGATTCTGTAAGCAAGTTCATAACAATGAAACATTTTTTTAAAATTAAATTTTTCTGAAATAAAAATAGAAAAGTTGAGAATAAAATTTTTTTTTTAAAAAATCCATGATGTAAATAAATGTACCTGAACACAAATGCCAGTCAATACAGTGGAAAAGAAATAAAGCTTAAATATATTACAAAAAATATGATACCAAAAAAGCAAACTTATTGCCATTGAGTCAACAACAACAACATTGCCATTGAGTTAGTGTCAACTCGTAGGGATCCCCCATATTGTTTTCAAGCCTTTAAATGTTCATAGAAGTACATTGCCTCATCTTCTTTCCTTGGAGATAGTAGGTTTTTTTTTTTTTTTTTTTTTAATACTTTTTATTGAAGTATAATTTATGTGCGGTGAAATACACAAAACTAAAATGACATGGGTCAACACATTTTTTTTTTTTGGCAGTGTTCCCTCCATTCCCTCCCCTCCCCCCTATCCCTGGTAACCAACAAAAAAATTTTCTTTCCATACATGAACCTTTCCTTCACTTTTTACAATAATGAACTAATACTATATTTGTCCTTTTGTGATTGACTTATTTCACTCAATATAATGTCCTCCAAGTTCATCCATGTTATGTGGTGTTTTTCAGATCCTACATTATTCTTTAGGTTGCATAATATTCCATCGTGTGCATGTACCATAGCTTGGTTTTCTATTCTCCTGTTGGTGGGCACCAAGGTTGTTTCCATCTTTTGGCTATTATAAATAGTGCTGCGATGAACATCCATGTGCATATTCTTGTCCTGGATCTCGCTTCTTAAGATCTATACCTAGTAATGGGATTGTTGGGTCAAATGGTATTTCTAATTCCAACTTTTTAAAGAATCACCATACTGCTTTCCACAATGGTTTTATCATTTGACAGTTCCACAAGCAATGTATGAGAGTCCCAATCTCTCCACATCCTCACCAGGGTTTGCTATTTTCTGTTGTGTTGAAATTTGCTACTTATGCTGGAACGAGATGGTATTTCTTTGTTGTTTTGATTTGCAACTCTCTAATGGTTAATGATTGTGAGCATTTCTTCATACGCTTGTTGACTACCTGAATATCCTCCTTGGTGAAGTGTCTATTCATGTCTTCTGCCCATTTTTTAATTAGATTATTTGTCTTTTTGTTGTTGAGGTGTGGGAGTTTTCTATAAATTCTAGAGATAAGACCCTTGTCAGTTATGTCATTGCCAAATATTTTTTGCCAATCTGTAGGTTCTCTTTTGATTCTTTTGAAGAAGTCTCTGGAAGCATAGAAAAATTTGATTTTTAGAACGTCCCAATCATCTAGTTTCTCTTCCACTGTTTGTGCATTTTGGGTTATGCTTCATAGTCTATTTATGCCATCTATTAAGGCCCCTAAATTTGCCCCCCTTTTTTTTTCCCCCTTGGGGAATTTTATAGTTTTAGATTTCACATTTATGTCTTTGATCCATCTGGGATTAATGTTTGTGTATGGTGTGAGATAGATACAGATCTTGTTTCATTTTTCTGCAAATGGATATCCAGTTTTGTGAGCACCATTTGTTAAAGATACTGTCTCTTACCAATTTAATGTATTTTACCCTTTGTCAAAGATCATCTGACAATAGGTTGATGGATCTATTTCTGAGTTCTCAATTTTGTTCCACTGATCCATGTGTCTAGCATTTTACCAGTACTGGGCAGCTTTGAATACTGTGGCTATATACTAGGTTTTGAGATCCCAGAGCGTGGGACTTCTTAATTTGTTCTTCTTCTTCAATAGTGCTTTGCTTATTTGAGGTGTCTTTCCTTTCCATGGAAGGTTAGTGATTTTTTTTTTTTTTTTCCATATCCTTAAAGAATGATGATGGGATCTAGATCGGGATTGCATTGAATGTATAGATTGCTTTGGGTAGTATTGACATTTTCACAATGTTCAATTTTCCTATCCATGAGTATGGTATATTTTTCCATTTATGTAAATCTCTTATAGTTTCTTAGGGTAATAATTTATAGTTTCCTTTGTATGGGTATTTTGTCTTTCTGATGAGATTTATTGCCAAGTATTTTAATTTTTTGGTAGCTATTATAAATGGCAGGAGCTCTGGTAGCATAGTGCCTAAGGCACTTAACTGCTTCCAGAAGGCTGGCAGTTCAAACCCACCAGCCACTCCTCGGAAGGAAGGTTGGGCAATCCTACTTCCGTAGTGATACTGCCTCGGAAACCCAAGGAGGGGTCGCTATGAGTCGGGGCTGACTCGATGGCAAATAACAACAACAACAACATTATAAATGACATTGATTTCCTTATTCCATTTTCAGCAACCTCTTTGCTGGTGTAGAGAAATCCAGCTGATTTTTGTATGTTGATCTTGTATTCTGACACTATGGTAAATCTCTCAATCAGTTCCAGTAGTATTTTGATGAGTCTTTTAGGTTTTTTAGGTATAAGGTTATATCATCAGCAAAAAGGGATAGTTTGACTTCTTCCTTACCATTTTGATTCCCTTTGATTTCCCTTTCTTGCCTTATTGCCATGGTTGGGACTTTCAATACAATGTTGAATAGAAGTGGTAATAGAGGGCATCATTGTCTGGTTCCTGTTGACAAAGGGAATGGTTTCAGTCTCTCTCCATTGAGAATAATGTTGGCTGTTGTTGTTGTTGTTGTTGTTGTTAGGTGCCACTGTATAGTCTCTGACTCATAGTGACCCTATGCACAGCAGAACAAACCACCGCCTGGTCTTGTGGCAGCCTTCTGATCCTTGCTATACCTGAACCCATCATTGTAGGCACTGTGTCTATCCATCTCATTGAGGGTGTTCTCCTTCTTCATTGACCCACCAATATACCAAGTATGATATCCTTCTCCAGGGAATGGTTCCTTCTGACAACACAACCAAAGTAGGTGAGACAAAGTCTGGCCATTCTTGTTTCCAAGAAGTGCAACCCCAGCTGCACTTTTTCCAAGACAGACTTTTTAGTCATTTTAGCTGTCCATGGTTGTGGTGTAGTAAATTACTTAGTGTGGCTTTTCTACCCATAAGTCTTTGTAAACTCCAAGGTGGGATTTTCTATGAGCAACTGTGGAGCTCCTGATTGCCAAAGTTGTCCACCTGGAGTATTTCTGTTGGGAGTAGCACAAAACAATGTTCTGGGAGGTGCCCACTCTCTGTCATGTGCTTAGAGTTCTGATGCTATGATTGGCTAGTTTGACCACCCTGCCAGGCTCTAAAGGAGGCCTCATAGCAGCAGAACTTTCTCTGACTGCTGGTTGAGGAAGACGTGATGCTGAAAGAGACCCGGGCTCCTGAGACACGCATTGCTGGGAGAGAGACTGAGCATTTTTCCTGAACTCAAATTGTAGCCTGGTGTTTCCCTAATAAACTCCATAATCTGTGAGTTCTGTGTGGCCACTGCAGAGAATTATCGAACCCAGGAGAGAGGTGGTGGATGCTTTGGGAGGAACGGTTAGTGAAAGGGCTGGAGGGAGGCAGCATGTTTGGCCTTACAGTAATAGGCTTTGGGTTACTGCTGGTAATCCTGTCTTCCTCTTGTGGGATTAGAGGAGGTCAGAACATGTAGCCTCCTTGCTGTTTTTGCAATGGTACTCTTAGCATTCTTCTCCAACACTACAACTCAAAAGCATCAACCCTTCTTTGGTATTCCTTATTTATTGTTCATCTCTCACATGCATAAGAGGCCACTGAAAATATCATGGCTTGGGTTAGGTTCATCTTAGTCTTCAAGGAGACATCTTTGCTCTTCACTGGAAAGAGTTCTTCTGTAGCAATTTACCCTTGGTCGTTTCCTCCTTTCTCTTTTTTTTTAATGACCTCTTGCTTTCTTCATGGATGATGTTCTTGATGTCATCCCACAATCTCCCTGGTTTTCAGTCATTGATGTTCAATGCATGAAATCTATTCTTTAGACAGTCCCTAAATTCAGGAGCACTATATTCAAGGTCATATTTTGGCTCTCAGGAACTTCTTTTAATTGTCTTCAACTTCATGTTTAACTTGCATATGTGTAGTTGATGGTCAGTTCCACAATCAGCTCCTGGTCTTTTTTTGGTTGAAGATACAGAGCTTTTCCATTGTCTCTTGTTACAGATGTAGTCAATCTGATTCCTGTGTACTCCATCTGGTGAAGTCCACATGTGTATCCACTACTTGTGTTGTGGAAAAAAAAGTATTTGCAATAAATAAGTCATTGGTCTTACAAAATTCTATCATGTGATCTCCAGCATCATTTCTATCACCAAAGCCAAATTTTCCAGCTACTGGTGATTCTTCTTTGTTTCCAACTTTTTCATTTAATTCACCAGTGATAATCAGCACACCTTGAATGTATGTTCAGACAATTTCAGACTTCAGAAGTTGGTAAATGTCTTCAATTTCCTAATCTTTGGCTTTGATATTTACTGCACAAACTTAAATAATAGTAGTATTAACCGGTCTTCCTTGTAGGTGTGTGGACATTATCCTATCACTGACAGCACTGTATTTCAGGACAGATATTGAAACAGTCTTTGATGAAGAATGCCACATCATTCCTCATCAATTTGTCATTCCCAACAAAGTAGATCACATGGTTGTTTGATTCAAAATGACCAAAAACAGTCCATTTCAGCTCACTAATGCCTAGGATATAGATAAGTATGCATTCCATTTCATTTTTGACAACTTCTAATTTTCCTATACTCATACTTTGTACATTTCATGTTCCAATTATTAATGGATGTTTGTGTCAGTTTCTACTTATTTTGAGTCATGCCACATCAGCCAATGGAGGTCCTGAAAGCTCACTCTGTCCATATTGTTAAGGTCATCTGTACTCTGAGCAATCAGCTCTTCCCCAGTCCAATTTTGAGTGCAATCAAGCCTGATGGGCTCATCTTCCAGCACTATATCAGACAATGTTTCAGGGATGTTCATAAAGTTTTCCAGTAATATATAAGACAGTGGTGCTATTCATAAGGTTTTCACTGGCCAATTCTTTGAGAAGTGGGTGGCCTCTTCCTTCTTCCAAGTCTGTCTTAGCCCTGAAGCTCCACTGAAACTTGTCCACCATGAGTAACCCTGCTGGCATTCCACACACTTGTGGCATAGCACCCAGCCTCACAGGAATAGGTAAGCCAACACAGGATGACAAACTGACAGACAAGTTCATCTTCATTAGTTGGTCTTACACATCTGGGGCTGCCTATGTTGGGCAATGGCCTTAAAATGGAGCCTCACCCAAATGAAAGCAGCCCCCAAACTCCATGCCCACCTCCTTTGGGCCTTGGCATTAAAATAGAACTGCTGGGGGTTCCAGTAAATTGGCAAAATTGGCAGAAAGACTGCACAGACCTTCTTCAACAAAGAAAAGGAGAACAAATTAACACAGACACAGAAGATAATCCTGGACCCCTGAGCCTTGAAGGGAAGGATATAGAAGTGGACTAAACTCCAACTAGCAGAAGAATTTGAATGAAAATACTGAAAGAGGAGACATATAGAGCTGTGGTCTGGCAGCAGTCCTGAGTGATCCTAATGGCACAGACAGCTTGGAGATTATCAATTGTGGTAAGACCCAAGAATCAACCTAAAAACCAGCCCTGTTAGCCAGGGACTGCACAGAGGACTGCTCTGGTGGCTGGAGATTAAAAGGTAAAGCAGCAGTGAAGAGGGAGGCAGGTTAGTGATGGACTTTTGCCTGTCCAGAGTACACAGCCATTTTGAATGTTTACAAGCAGCTTGACCATTTTGGATATTTAAAGAGACAGTGCTCTGCCAGATTCCAGGGGCTAAAGAACAGGTTCCACTTGCCAGTTACCCCAAAGACACTCCGGACCTGGATGACTGAAAAGGTGCAGCATTCCCCTTGTTACTCTTATACCCCACACCTTCTTGGTGAACAGAAGTGCAGCCATCCCCAACTCCCACCCACCTTCTGGGCCTGCAGGAACTCCATCCCAGTCTGTGTACTCAGATGGAGCTTGGTTGCCCTACCCTCTCCTCCTAAAAATGAGCTTACAAGATTATAAAAAGGGAACCAGAGATATCAATTGGCAAGTAGGAAAACCACAAACAAAAAGAGGGAAAACACTGTAGTTACAGAACTTCTACATCGTGAGGAAGTTAAGAGAGTTGTAAGATAGAATGGACTGTTCTAAACTTGGGGAGAATATTATAAATCATAGGGTAACCTCAAAGAAAAATGATAAACCTTCATATCACAATAAAAAAGAGGACAAGCACAAATATTCAGCA
>NW_006922322.1:363749-364902 GCF_000298275.1 Orycteropus afer afer | reverse complement strand
GCAGGAGTGGCAATATTAATTTCTGATCAAATTGACTTTAAGACAAAAACCACCATACGAGACAAAGAAGGACATTATATAATGATTAAAGGATCAATTTAACAAGAAGATATAACCATATTAAAATTTTATGGACCCAATGGAAGAGCCCCAAAATACATAAATCAGACATTAAAAGAGTTGAAAAGCCAAATAGATGACTCCACAGTCATAGTGTGAGACTTCAATACACTACTTTCATTGAAAGACAGAACAACTGGAAATAAACTCAACAAAGATACAAAAGAGCTAAAAAATACAACCCACCAACTTGGCCTTATAGACATCTACAGAGCACTTTACCCAACAACAGTACATATACATTCTTCTCCAGTGCACATGGAACATTTTCCATGATAGACCATATGTTAGGCCATTAAGCAAGCCTTAATAAATTTAAAATCATTGAAAAACAGCAAAGCATCTTCTCAGATCATAATGCTATCAAATTAGAAATCAACAATAGGAAGATTAATAGAAAAAGAGTAAAAATATAGAAACTGAACAACACCCACCTCGAGAAAGACTGGGGGAAGAAGAAATAAAAATTGAAATTCAAAAATTCCTTGAATCAAACGAGAATGAAAACACATCATACCAAAATCTTTGGGACACAGCAAAAGCAGTGATCAGAGGCCAATTTATAGCAATAAATGCACACATTGAAAAAGAGGAAAGAGCCAAAATCAACACTTTAAATCACCATCTCCAACAATTAGAAAAAGAACAGCAAGAAAAGCCTACAGTCAGCAGAAGAAAAGAAATAATAAAGATTCAAGCAGAAATCAATGAAACAGAAAATAGTACAATAGAAAAATCATTAAGATCAGAAGTTGGTTTTTTGAAAAGATCAATAAAAATGACAAACTACTGGCAAATTTCAAAGGAAAAGGGGGAGAGAATACAAATAACACGAATAAGAAATGAAATAGGTGACATTACAACAGAACCAACTAAAATAAAAAGGATAATATCAGAATACTATGAAGAAGAACTGAACTCCAAAAATTTGAAAATCTGGAAGAAATGGACAGATTTCTAGAAACACACCACTTACATAAACTAACACAGACTGATGTGGAAAAGTTGAACAGATCCATCACAAGAAAAGAAA
>NW_006922322.1:348158-363063 GCF_000298275.1 Orycteropus afer afer | reverse complement strand
ATTTGCTGATGATATGATCCTATGCCTAGAAAACCCAAGAGACTCAGTCAAAAATCTACTGGAACTAATTGAGAGATTTAGCATCATGGCAGGATATAAGATCAACATCCAAAAATCAGTTGGATTCCTCTACACCAGCAAAGAGATAGCTGAAAAAGAAATAAGAAAATCAATAGCATTTACAATAGCTACCAAAAAAAAAAAAAAGTCGGAAATAAATCTTACCAGGGACACAAAAGACTTACACAAAGAAAATTATAAAAAAACTACTTCAAGAAACTATAAGAGAGCTACATAAATGGAAGAACATTCCATGCTTGTGTATAGGAAGATTGAACACTGTGAAAATGTCAGTTCTACCCAAAGCAATCCCAATCCAGATCTCATCAACCTTTTTTATGGATATGGAAAAACCAATCACTAACTTTATATGGAAAGGAAAGAAACCTCAGATAAGCAAAGCACTATTGAAAAGAAGAGCAAAGTAGAAGATCTCACACTCCCAGACCTCAAAACCTACTATACAGCCACAGTAGTCAAAACTGACTGGTATTGGTTTAATGACAGAAACATAGAACAATGAAATAGAATTGAGAACCCAGAAATAGACCCATCAACCTGTGGTCAGCTGTTCTTTGACAAAGGGGTGAAATCTATGAAATGGTGAAGAGAATGTTTAATAAATGGTGCTGGGAAAACTGGAGATCCATTTGCAAAAAAATGAAACAAGATCTGTACCTCACACCATACTCAAAAATGAACTCCAGATGGATCAAAGACTTAAATGTGAAACCTAAAACTATAGTGTTCCTCAAGGAAAAACTAGGGGCAAATTTAGGGGCCCTAATACATGGCATAAATAGATTATCAAGTATCACTGAAAATGCACAAACAGCAGAAGAGTAAACAGATGATTGGAACCTTCTAAAAATTAAATTTGTATGAGCTTCCAAAGACTTCTCCAAGAGTCAAAAGAGAACCTACCAATTGGGAATATATATATATTTGGTAATGATATATCTGACAAGGCACTTATCTCTATAATTTATAGAAAACTTCAACACTTCAATAACAAAAAGACAAACAATCCAATTTAAAAATGGACAGAAAACATGAATAGACACTTCACTAAAGAGAATATTCAAGCGTCCAACAAACATATGAAGAAATGCTCACGATCATTAGCTATTAGAGAGATGCAAATCAAAACAACAATGAGATACCATCTTGCTCCAGCACTAGTAGCAAAGTTCAACAAGACCAAAAATAACAAATGCTGGCAAAGATGTAGAGAGATTGGAATGCTCATACACTGCTGGTGGGACTGTAAAATGATACAACCATTGTGGAAAGCAGTATGGTGATTCCTTCAAAAGTTGGAACTAGAAATACCATTTAACTCAGCTATTCCATTACTAGGTATATACCCTAAAGAAGTGAGAGCCATGACAAGAACAGACATATGCACAACCATGTTCATTGCAGCACTACTTACAATAGCCAAAAGATGGAAACAACCTAGATGTCCATCAACTGAGGAATGGATAACCAAACTGTGGTACATACGCACAATGGAATACTATGCAATGCTAAAGAATAATGTAGAATCTGCAAAACACCGCATAACATGGATGAACTTGGAGGATATTCTGCTGAGTGAAATAAGTCAATCACAAAAGGACAAATATTGTATTAGTCCGTTATTGTGAAAGTCAAGGAAAACTTTATCTATGGAAGGAAATTTTCTTTGTTGCTTTGGGGTGGAAGGGGAGGGGAAGGAACACTGTTAGACAGATAGAGATAAGTATTGATTTGGGTGAAGAGAAGGGCAATGTAACAAATGTGAGTGATCAATATGGTGGCAATGAGGAAGAGAAAGAGAGGTACATGGGAGGTACAGACAACAAATATGAACCTTTACACATAGTGTACTGTGTTGTCAGTGAAGGCAAACATGGGTACACAGGTGTAGAGATGGGTGGATAGGCTGAACTATTAGGTATATCTGTGAAGCAGGGAGTGTAACCAAGAACACGTATAGGGTTGGCGAACAATTGTCCTATAAGTTTGTGTATTATCTTAATTCCCAGGTGTATAGTAGAGCTGACAAGGGGCAAGTTTGTAGTCACTGCTTGGTCACAGCCAGCTACCAAGAGGGACCGAGTAGTTGAACTTGTGGGCTCAGGACCATAGTCACAGGGGACATCAAGCTCAATTGACATAACATACTACACAAAACATTGTTCCACCTCCTACTTTGGCGAGTAGTGACTGGGGTTTAAAAGCTTGCAAGCTGCCATCTATATGTGACAATGGGTCTCTCCTCATCCAGAGCAAAGAAGAGTGAAGAAAATCAAAAGATTTTGGAAACAATTAGTCCTAGCAACTCGTACACCATCTGATCTGCAACCTATACAACTATGAGACCAGAAGAACTAGGTAGTGCCTGACTACCACTGTCAACCACTTGGAAGGGGATCTATGTCGGAGATCCTTGATAGAGAGGGAGAACAATGTGGAACAAAACTCAAAATCATTTGGAGAAAAAAAGGGAGGACCAGGTTTGCTGGTCTGACAGAGCCTAGTGGAACCACTGAGACTATAGTCCCTAATTGCTCTTCAGGTCTGGAATTGAACCCACACCTGTGGCTTCCATCCAAACAAAAGACAGGCATATGAGTTGAACATTTACATGAGGTAGATACAATCCTTGGAGATAACAATCATGGGAGAAAAAGGGCTGCTTATACACAGGGAGATAGCTCAGTAGGCAGGAGTGCATGGAGGGATGGACACAGGGAAGAGGCAACTATCGGGAGGAAGTGGGAGGGGAGCTGTTTGATTGTGGTAAATTGTGGTCAATGTCATGAGGCAAAGTGTATGTGAACTGCTGCATGGAAAGTGAATTTGCTCTGTAAATTTTCAACACAAATCACAATAAAGAAGAAAAAAAAAAAAAAGAACTACCCACAAGCAAAAACCAGATTCCAAGCCCCAGGCACACCATATATGTGTTACCCATGTATGTATGTGTGTGTGTGTGTGTGTGTGTATGTGTGTATATATATATGTGTGTGTGTGTGTGTGTATATATATATACAGGAGGTCTGTCGACATAGTCACTAAGGCATTTGACTTCTAACCACAAGAATGGTAGTTCAAACCCATCAGTGACTCCTTGGAAGTAAAACTGGGCAATCTATTTCCATGGATACTCTGCCTCAAAAACCCAAGGAGAGATTGCTATGACTTGGAATAGGTGCAAGAACAGTGAAGTTTTTTTTTTTTTTTCTTTTTCTTTTGTTTTGTTTAGTTTATATACATATATATACACACACACACATTCATATACATACGTACATACACACACATATACACACACACACACATATATATAGTGATAGTTGGAGCTGAGTGTCAACTTGGCTGGACCACAATTCTGTGTGCTTTAAGCAATTGTGATGGGGGTTATTCCCATGATGGGATCAGATGTATATGTTTTGAGCAGCCAATCTGTTGAAAGGGAGTTTCCCTAGGGGTGTGGCCTGCTTCCAATATATTTATGGACATCCTGGGAAAAGAAGCATTCTTCTGTGGATCGGGATCCTGTTGTGCTGCCTACAATTGTCCATGAGAGAACAATCCAGCCTGGAGATCTTTGATTTGTCATTCGTTGGAGTCAACAGCCAGTATACTGCCTGCAAACTTTGAGCTCATTAGCCCATGCAGCTGTGTGAGTCGGGAAAAGCCCCTGGCTTGACGTTTGATCCAAGACCTTGGACTCGCCAGCTTCTATAAGTGTGTGAGACATTTTCCTAAGATAAATTTGTCTTTCTCTCTCTATATATATATGTATATAAACTTTACTGCTTTGGTTCTCTAGAGAACCCAGTCTAACACAATATATGTACATATTCTCAAGAAAAATAATTTAGAATGCAAGGATTTTCATTATCAAATAGAGAAAACCCAGATGGCATCAAATAGAAACCAAAATGAAGTAAGTCACCAGAAAATTCCATAGTATCAGCTAAGGAAAAAATTTAAAGAATAAATAACAGCGACTTCTCAGGCCCTTCTCAGGAACCCATGAACCTTACCCGGGTCCCTTTCAGGGACCTATAAACCTCGCCTAGGAGCACAAAATAAAGCTTTCCCAACTTTTGCTTTTGAAACCTCTCTTCCTTTCTGCCACAACCGTGACCCCCTTCGCTGCAACCTTACATCTGGTGCTGAAACCTGGGAAAGGGAGGTGGGGTGCAAGTAATCTCTGCTGGAATGGAGTGCTGAACCCCCCCCTTCTCCCTTTCCTCCTCCTTTTCATGGATGAGGAACCTCCAGCCGCCACCATCCAACACCGGTGAGTTTCCTATTTTTAATTAGTTTCCCAATCCTGGACACCTAGATTCCAAGTCCTGGTTCCTATTCTGGAGTCTCTGTCCCTTTCATTCTGGAAATCACTGGCACCACATCTGAGACTCCTCTGCTCCATAGACAGAGGCATCCTGGGGATGCCTTGGATTCCCTCTTTCCATGGCATAGCCGTTATAGACTGAAGACTACTGTGGAGACTGTTTTCTTCCAGTCTCCAGATCTGAGATTCTGCCAAAAGCAGCTGGGACACTGGCCCTTTTACATAATCTTTCCCTCAGGATTTAAGGAATCATGGGTAACCAGAATTCTAAACCAGACCCAACTACTCCTCTGGGGTGTCTCCTACTCAATCTTCAAGCCCTCGGGCTGGCTCAGGACTTACGTTCCAAACACCTAATTTTCTATTGTACTATTACTTGGCCCCAATTTCCACTAGATAATAATTCTTAGTGACCTGAGCAAGGAACTTTTTATTTTAATATCCTCACTGATCTTGATAATTTCTGCTGCCGCACAGGCAAATGGCCGGAGGTGCCTCTCTCTCTCTCTCTCTCTGTTTTACTTGCAATACCACCCAAATTCTCCTAACTTATGAAACTCCTATTCAAACCCCCTCTAAAGACTCCTCAACCCCTCCCAATTCACCTAGCCTGGAGTCTCTGGAGTTAGAGTCCCCTTTGGCTAGGTTAGGTAGGGTAGAGGATTCAAGTCCCTCTAGCAGCCATAGCAGAGAGTTCACATTCAGTTTCATTGGGGTTGGTGTCTGTCTGTGTGACTGTTTAGTGTGAATGATATATGTGAAGTTCCAAGATGAAACGTTGAATTTGAATGGGCCTGAAGTTGCATTCCATGTGAGGTTGAATTGGCATAACAGTGTGGCTTAGCCCTCCGTTCCAGAGTTTATAAGGAGACAACTTAGCCAAAGACTCACTGAAACCTTAGTAAGAAGGGCAGATGACTAAACACCAGAGCGGTCCTCGAGACTTGTGTTTTGTTTTGTGTGCACCACTGTCACTATGGGAGATACCACCAGTAAATCTACTGTGTTAGAATACATGATCAAAAATTTTCCAAAGGGATTTAAAGAAGATTATGGTGTTAGTCTCAGTCCATCTAGATTAAGAATCTTCTATGAGACCCATCCACCAGAACATCCGACTTCCTCTTTTTCTGACCCACCTGAATCTCTTTCATCCCACCTCATAGACCACCCCCTTATTCAGGACAGGCACTTTCATCTCCACCACTTCCCCAGAGTCCTTTTTTACCCTTCCTGGTGAGCAGCCATACCCGTTCTCAACAGCCCCTTCTCTGTCCCTTACATGAAGTGGCTGACTTTGAAGGTGTTGTCTGTGTCCGTATTCCTTTCTCCCTCACCAACTTATCTCAGATTGAAAAATGTCTCGGTTCCCTTTCTCACAATCCCACCACCTACATTAAGGAATTTCATTACCTCTCTAAAGCCTATGACTTAAATTGGCATCACATTTATGTCATTCTTTCTTCAACTTTAAATTCTGACAAAAGGGAAAGTGTTCTTGGGGTGCTCGGGAACATGTCAATCAAACACATTTAACTGACCATACCATGTCAGTAGGTCCAGAAGCCATTCCTGGGCAGGACTCCAGATGGGAATCCAACTAGAAATCCAATCTGGGCAGAATGGCCACACTCACAGAGACAAAATGGTCCAATGTCTCCTAGTGGGCCTACAGGCTATTTCACATAAAGCTGTTAACTTCGACAAACTGCAGGAGATTACTCAATTCCCTAATGAAAACCCAGCAACTTTTCTTAATCACCTCACTGAGGCCCTTACACAATATACTCACTTAGACCCAAACTCCCCAGCAGGAGCTACTGTTTTAGCTACTCACTTTATCACCCAATCTGCTCCTGATATTAGAAAGAAACTGAAAAAGGCAGAGGAGGGTCCCCAGACTCCCATGGAGACCTGGTGAATATGGCCTTTAAAGTCTTTAACATCCTGGAGGAATAGGCTGAGGCAGATAAGGAATCTCGCACTTGCCAGAAGGCCAATTTACAAGCCCAAGCCTTAGTGGCAGCCTTGAGGCCAGCACCTACTTGACCAGCCAGAAACAACCTACCAACTGGAGCCTGCTTTAAATGCAGAGAGGGAGGCAACTGGGCCAAACACTGCCCGCACCCACGACAACCTTCCAGATCTTGTCCGGCATGCGGTCAAATGGGACATTGAAAAAGTGACTGTCCCTCAGTGCCAAGACATGGAAGGCCAATCCCTCCAACCCCTGATCTGCTGTTGACTGTTCTGGGTCTGGCAGCTGAAGATTGAAGGAGCCCCACCTCGTCAACCCCAATCACTCTCTCTGAGTCCAGGATAACACTCAAGGTAGCGGGTAAGTTGATGTCCTTCTTGGTCAATACGGTGGCTACCTATTCTCTCTTACCTTCCTTCCCCAGACAATTATACCCCTCCTTGGTCTCAGTGATGGAAATTGATGGGTACCCCTCCAGACCCCAGGTAATAGGCCCTGTTACATGCCTCATAGACAACAGAATTATTACACACTCATTTCTAGTGATGCCTACCTGCCCCACCCCACTTTTAGGAGAGACTTTCTTTTTAAGCTAGGGGTCACCCTACACTAGACACAGGACCCCTCAGCAACACTTTTACTATCACTAATCTCCACTCCAGCATCCACACCAAACCCTCCTTTATCTCCTAAGTTGGTAAATTCCATTGTGTGGGACATATCTACTCCTACCATTGCTACCCACCATTCGCCTGTTGTTATTCACTTAAAGTACCCTTCTCATTTTCCCTCAAGAGCCCAGTTTCCAATTTCTTCAACACACCAACAAGGACTGAAACCTCTTATCCAGCGTCTTTTGTCTAAGGACCTTTTAATTCCCACACATTCACCTTATAATACCCCCATCCTACCGGTCAAGAAACCTGATGGCTCATATCACCTAGTACAAGACTTAGGCCTCATTAATGAAGCTGTAATTATTCACCCCGTTGTCCCCAATCCTTACACACTTGTCTTATATTCTGCCACCAGCCACTCATTTTTCCGTATTAGACCTCAGAAGGTCCTGGTGTCTTCATGGGTATAAATTATTCAACATACTTTATTCTTTATTAACCATTCTCACACTTTACCCAGTATTTCCCACTGTTTCCTTTGTGCCTGTCTTCTGTGACCTTTACTTGCAGCTGTACCCATTAATTCCACTCAACCTACAACCACACCTAAACCCCTACTGCATCACCACTCCCACTACAAGTGCCTCTTTGGGAACCCCAAACCCTTAACCAGACACATCCATCCCAAGTTTGTTTTTTCACCAACAACACCTTATCCATTGCCCTGAGGCACAGTTTCTGCTCACTAAACTTCTTTATTATGACCTACACCTCTGCAGCACCCAGCGCTTACTTTTGGTGTAATGGAACTTTAATTAAATGTTTAAAATCCACCACTCCAAACCCCTGCTTTCCAGTAACAATAGTACCCCAACTCACTTTATATGGGGAATCTGAATTTTCCTGGTTACTACCTAAAACAAGGACCAGAAGAGCTGCTTTTCTACCTATCATGGTAGGCCTCAGTTTAGCCTCTGCTTTTGCAGCAGGAGGAATAGCAGGTGGAGCCTTGGGGCATATCAGCCCAAGATTGCCAAACTCATCTGGAAGTAGCACTTGAAATCACTGCAGATTCCCTGGCCTCCCTCCAATGGCAAGTAACTTCTTTAGCCCAAGTTACTTTACAGAATCAAAGAGCCTTAGACCTACTATCAGCGGAAAAAGGTGGAACTTGCCCCTTTCTTAAAGAAGAAGGCTGCTATTATATCAATGAGTCTGGTCTGGTGAAAAAAACGTCAATACATTGGCTCGACTGAGTGAGGAACTATGTAATAGACACCGAACAGGAACTTCACAATTTGAATGGCTCCAATCGTCACCAACAGCCTGGTTACTACCCCTTATAGGACCTCTTGTACTAATAAGTCTCTTTTTTTTCTTTTCACCCCTTGCCTCCTTAGATTCCTCCAAAACCGGCTCAAGGAAATGTCCAGAGTAACTGTCAACCAGTTACTCCTACAACCGTATATTCGCCTACCGACTGACCCGATCCCCACTGACTCTGGCCTATAACCCTACTCTGACCCTGTCCCACAGGAAGTAGCCAGAACGATAACATCACCCTTTTATCACCAAAAAGGCTGGAATGTTAGGCAGGAATGCGGCACCTGTCAGGTGGGTAAAAGATTGAACAGGAAGAAGCTACAAACAGGTCAACCCGGATGTAGTGTCTGCCTTATTTTGATGATTGGTTCTTGCCTTATTTTGAACCAGCATAGGTCCTCCCCCCTCCCTTAATGACTGTGCTAATGAGGTGCTTTCACCTGATTGGTTCCCGCCTTTTTCCCTCTGCCCCCACTCAGGTCCACTATTCAATTATATAAACCTCTCCTCTCCCTCCCTGCCCCCCACCCTCCACCCCCCACCCCCATCTGGGCGGCGTGACTTCTCGGGCCCCTCTCAGGGACCCATGAACCTTGCTGGGAAGCACACAATAAAGCTTTCCCAACTTTAAAAAAAAAAAAAAGAATAAATAACATCATTATTATTTAGATGAGAAAGAAACATTTAAAGAACATAATACATTAAATATGCACATTATTTTATACCTTTACCACAGTCTCAAGAAACACTTCACTTCTAATCTACATTCACAAAGCTGGCTATATAGTAATACCGGTACCTGTTGCCATGGGGTTGATTCCTGGCTCTCTAGAGTCTAGCCTAAGATTCTAATCTTTTTAAAGATTATGGTGGCTAATTTTATTTGTAATATAAAAATAATAATTATTATAAGGTATTTTTCTCCTCTTTTCAAACTCTGCCTCTTCTAATCATGAATAAAACTGTAACATTAGAGATAAATAAAAAAGAAAACACAGAAAAATGACTGATACAATAGAATAAACACTGCAATCAGTTAGACATGTCTGATATAAAAAAAAAAAAAAAAAATCTGGTTGAGTGCCTTGCTTGTTTTTGTTAGCTAGCATTGAGTTGGCCCCTACTCATGCTAATTCCATATGTTACAGAGTAGAACTACACAGTAACATTACTGGCTGTAATATTTGCAAAAATGATCTACCAGGTTTTCTTCTGTAGAGCTTCTGGGCAGGCTAGAATTACCAACATTTAGGCTAGCACCCCATTGAAACCACTTATTGAGTGCCTTATTAACAGTATTAATGAAATTATAACTTACTTTCTCTCTATCATTTTTCTCATCTAGAAAATGGCAAATGCAATGCCTGAACCTCACAGTGATTTAAAGAATTAAATAACATGACACAAGCAAAGTGCTTAGCACCATGGTTACTTCAGGCAGATGTGCTATGTAGTATGTTGATTTAATCACTTAAAAGGTTTACAAACTGTTCTTAAAGAGCACACATGTGATAATATCAATTGTGAAAAAAATTTCACTAGTTCCATGAAAACTATTTCAATAGTTTAGTGACAATTATAAGAATGGGTTAAATTTATGTATCATGCACTGTCTACAAGCACCACTTGTCTGTAAGTTTGTCATACTGTGATGGCTTCTGTGTTGCTGTGAGGCTGGAGGTTATGCCATGGTATTTCAAATGTGAGCCAAGTCATCCATGGTGGACAGGTTTCAGCAGAACTTCCAGACTAAGACAGACTAGGAAGAAGGAAGAGGCCATCTAATTCTTAAAAGAATTGGCCAGTGAAAATCTTATGAATAGTAGTGAAACACTGTCTGATATGTTACTGGAAAACATTATGAGTAGCTCTGAAACATTGTGTAATATAGTGCCAGAAGATGAGGCCTCAGATTGGAAAGTACTCAAAATACAACTAGAGAAGAGCTGCCTCCTCAGAGTAGAGTCGACCTTAATGATGTGGATGGAGTAAAGCTTTTGGGACCTACATTTGCTGATGTGGCATGACTCAAAATGGGAAGAAACAGCTGAAACATCCATTAATAATTGGAACATGAAATATATGGGGTGTGAATCTAGGAAAATTGGAAGTTGTCTAAAATGAAATGGGACACATAAAGATCAATATCCTAGGCATTAGTGAAGTGAGATGGACTTGTCTGGGACAGTTTGAATCAGACAAATTTACTATGTTGGGAATGACAAATTGAAGTGGAATGATATGGCATTCTTTGTCACAAAGAATGTTTCAATTTCTATCCTGAAGTACAATGCTGTCAGTGATAAGATAATATCCATACACCTAGAAGGAAGACCAGTTAATACTGCTATTATTCAAATTTACACACAAACACCAAAGGCAAAGATTTTTACCAACTTCTGCAGTATGTAATTGACCAGACATGCAATCAAGATGTATTGATTATCACTGGTGATCGGAATGCAAAAGTTGGAAACAAAGAAGAATCACCTGTAGGTAGAAAATATGGCCTTGATGATAAAAATAATGCTGGAGATCACATGATAGAATTTTGCAAGATCAATGACTTATTCATTGCAATAATTTTTCAGTAACACAAACATTGGCTGTACATGCTGACTTTGCCTAATGGAGTAAACAAGAATCAGATAGCATACCTCTGTGGAAAGAGCTTCTGATGGAGAAGCTCAATATCCTCAGTCAAAACAAGGCCAGGAGCTGATTGTGGAACACATCAACTTCTTCTATGCAAGTTCAAGTTGTAGCTTAAGACAATTAAGTAAATCCATGAGAGGCAATATATGACGTTGATTATACCTCTCCTGAATTTAGAAACCATCTAAAGAAAAGATTGGATGCATTGGACACTAATAACCAAAAATCAGAGGAATTGTGGGATGACATTAAGAACATCATCCATAAAGAAAGCAAAAGGTCATTGTTCTGGTAACCTAGTGCCATGCTAACAGAAATATACCACAAATGGGATGCCCTTAAAATAGGAGTTTATTCTCTTACAATTTGGAGGCTTTAAGTCTAAGTTCAAAGTACCAGGCTCTAGGGGCTGGGTGAAAAGCCCTCAGCCCTGAGCTTCAGTTCTGCCTCCAGCTCCTGGCCCACTGAAACAAGAGGCTTTTCTTCACTCAGACAGCTGTTGGCTGCTGTGCCTGCCAAGCCCAAGATTGACAAGTAAAAAGGCACAGTTCTGATATTACCAAATCATACAGCAGGTCATTACTTCAAGTCCATTGTAAGTCCCAAGGTCGGTAGAGCATGGCAGGCTGCTGAACAATGGCATAGCTACATGCAGGGTTCAAGGTGCCATAAGCTAGAGAACATTCCCAAAGCTGCTTCTTATATATGGGAAGCAGACCACATACACAAAGCAGCTACTTAGCAGCTTGTGTTAGATCCCACCATGGAGTTGATTACCAGTCACATCGTGGGGAATAACTATCACCAGCTGCCCAGCCACTCAACCAGGCCCAACCAAGTTGACACACAAACATAACCACCACAATTTCACCCCTTGTCAACTTGGTACCTGTACAGATCTTCAATGGGTGGTATCTGTACAGGCCTCCTCCACTGAGTGACTCCAGTCCCCTAGTTCCTGAGTGGTGACCTCATCTTCTTGACCTGGCAGGCTCCGTTCTTCTCCCTCTTGGGCATGGCATCCCCGCCCCCTCACTCTTGGGAAGCTTCTATGGCTCCATTCCACTGGCTCACATGAACGAGCAGCCCCAAACTCCAGAACCAAGTTGGTGAAGGTCTGGCTCTTTGAAATATAGGGGGCTGTGGTAGTTCCACCCACAAAGCCATGGTCCTACCCTTTCAGGCTGAGGCAGCTCTGCTTCTGTTTCCTTGGTCTCTCTGCTTCTGCCCATTAATGCTGAAGGCAACCCACTCTGCTGGAAAACCCTGCCCCAAAAGCACTCGGCTTTCTTGCGCCATGGGCCAGCCAACCTGGTACTCCATCTCATGTCGATGTCTTTCACCAATTAATGCCTGAAAGCAACCCACTCTGCCAGGAAGCCGCTTACCCAATGGCACCTGGCTTTCTCCTCTGCTAGAGACCATTCCCAAAACTGCTTCTTAAATATGGGAAGCAGATCACATACCCAAAGCAGGTACTCAGCCGCTTGTGTTAGATCACACCATGGAGTAGATTTTCAGTCTCATCATGGGGAATAACTAACAGCAGCTGCCCAGCCAGTCAACTAGGCCCAGCCTAGTTGACACATAAACATAACCACCACAATTGGAAAGGAAGAAAAAAAAAAATGGATGTCAGAAGAGACTCTGGAAATTGCCCTTGAACTAAGAGTAGCTGAAGCAAATGAAGACATGACAAGATAAAAGAGGTGAACAGATTTCTGCTCAAAGAGCAGCTCAAGAAGACAAAGTCAATTATTATCATAAACTATGCAAAGACCTGGAGTTAGAAAAACAAAATGGAAGAACATGCTTGACATTTATCAAGTTGAAAAAACTGAAGAAAAAATTCAAGCCTTGATTTGCAATATTGAAAAATTCTATGGGCAAAATATTGAATGATGCAGTAAACATCAAAATAAGATGGAAGGAAGACACAGAGTCACTGTACCAAAAAGAATTGCTCAGTGTTCATCTGTTTCAAGAAGTGGCATATGATCAAGAACCAATGCAGGAAGAAGTCTAAGCTACACTTAAGGAATTTGCAAAAAAACAAGTCTCCATGAATTGACGGTATACACACTAAGTTATTTCAACAAACATTTGCTGTGCTGGAGCCACACTCATTCATGCCAAGAGATTTAGAAGACAAATTCCTGGCAAACTGCCTGGGAAAGATCCATATTTGTACCCATTCCAAAGAAAGGTGATCCCACAGAATGTGGAAATTATCAAAAAATATCATTAGCATCACACACAAGTAAAATCTTATTGAAAATAATTCAAAAATAGTTGCAGCAGTAGAGACAGAGAACTTCCAGAAATAGAAGCTGGATTTAGAAGAAGATATGGAACTAGGGATATCATTGCTGATGTCAGATGGATCTTGTCTGAAAGCAAAAATACTACACAGATGTTTACTTGTGTTTTATTGACTATGAAAAGCATTAGATTTTGTGGATCATAACAAACTGTAGATAATATGGAGAAGAATGGAAATTCCACCACACTTAATTGTGCTCATGAGGAATATACACACACCACAAGACTGTCATTTGAGCAGAACAAGGGGATACTGCAGGGTTCAAAATAAAGAAGGGAGGGTGTCAGAGTTGTATCATTTCACCATACTTATTCAATCTGCATGCTGAGCAAATAATGCAAGAAACTGGACTATATGAAGAGTATAGCTTCAAGATTGGAGGAAGATTCATTAACAACCTGTGATGTGCAGATGACACAATTTTGCTTGCTGAAAGTGAGGATAACTCGAAGCACTTAGTGATGAAGATTAAAGACTACAGTCTGCAGTGTGGATTTTACCTTAACATTAAGGAAACAACAATCTTCACAAATTGACCAATAAGCAGCATCACTATAAATGGAGAAAAAAATCAAAGATGTCAAAGAATTCATAATATTGGTTCCACAGTCAACACCAATGTAAGCAGCAGTGAAGACATCAGACAACACATTGCACTGGAAAAATCTGCTGCAAAAGAATATTTTCAAGAGCTGAAAAGCAAAGATGTCTCCTTGAAGACTAAGGTGAACCTAACCCAAGCCATGGTATTTTCAGTTTCCTTATACACATGTGAGAACTGGACAATGAATAAGAATGAAGAGCAGGTGATGCTTTTGAATCGTGGTGTTGGCAAAGAATAATGATTTTACCATGGACTGCCAAAAGAACTAGCAAATCCATTCTGGAGCAAGTGCAGCTGGGTTCTGGTAAGATGGCAGAATAGGCAGACAAATTATACCAACCCTATTCAACAAAGAAATAAAGAACCAATTAACACAGATATAGAAGATAATCCTGGAACCCTGAGCTTTGAAATGAAAAATACAGAAATTGACTAAACTCCAACTGATAGAAGAACCTGCAGGAGAACAGCAAAAAGTGAGATGTACAGAGCTGTGGACTCCCAGTGATTCTGATGGCATGGAGAGCTTGGATGTTGCCAAGTGGGGTTGATACCTGAGAATTAATCTAAAAATCAGCCCTGATAGCCAGGGGCTGCATGGAGAACTGCACTGGTGACTGGTGAATAAAAGGGGAAGCAGCAAAGAGGGAGATGCTGTGAGCTGTGGACTTTTGGCTGTCCAGAGAGGGCAGCCATTTGTACGTTTACAAGCAGTTTGACCATTTTGGATATTTAAAGGAACAGCATTCTCTCAGATTCCAGGCACCTAAGAATAGTCTCCACTTGCTGGTGACAGCAAGGACATACCTGACACTGAGGACTGGAAAAGTGTAATATTCCCCTTGTTACTCTTAAAGCCCACACCTTCCTGGTGAATGGAGGTGCTTCTTTAAGCATTTCTTTAAATATTTTCTCTCATTTATTGGCTTTTCTCTTTTTTCTTTTTTTTCTCTTTTAGGTGATTTTTCCTGTGTGGTTATGTGGTGTTTTT
>NW_006922322.1:341822-348058 GCF_000298275.1 Orycteropus afer afer | reverse complement strand
TTTTGACTGTTGTTTTTGTCTAACTGACTGGGAGATATCAACTGCACCCATACGACCCAACTACACCCACGCCGACACTTCCTGCAGCTCTACTTACTGAGAGCCACCATTTCCTTCTGCACAAACTGGCCAATGATACATGACCATCAATAAGAGACTGACTCACGTTTAACTCTTCTTCTGTCATTCCCATTCACCTTCTGGGCTACGAAGAATTCCATCCAAGTCTGTATGCTCTGACAAAGCCTGAATGACCTGCCCCACTCTGCCAATATGTATGTATGTGTGTGTGTGTGTGTGTGTGTATTATATATATATAATATATATGTATTTGTTTGTTTCTGTCTGTTTTAAAATTCTTCTTCTTTTTGTCTTTTTTATTATTATTCTTTCTTACTGCCTTCCCAGGTTTTAGTTTTCAGCATTTCCTCTTTTGCCTTTTCCTGGTTCCCATTTGTTTCATTCTGTGGTTCTCCCAATTCCTTTTTTTTTCTTTGATTGTTCCCATTTTTTCTTCATTACTCTCCTATTCTACCTTTTTTCTCTTATTCCTTCCTCTCCAGATATTGTGCTTTTTTTTTTTTTTTTTTCTTTTTTCTTTTTTCTTTTTCTACCCATTTTTCTTTTGGCTTTTTTAAGCATTTCTTTAAATATTTTATCTCATTTATTGCCTTTCCTCTTTTTTTTTTTTTTTCTTTTTGGTGATTTCCCTGTGTGTTTATGTGGTGAGTGCTTTTTGTCCTCTTGATTTTACTTTTTTGATAATTTTTCAATTGTTGTTTTTGTTTAATTGACTGGGAGACAGCAACAGCTCCCATATGACCCAACCACCCCCACAAATTCCTGCAGCTCCACTTACTGAGTGACAGCTACCATTTCCTTCTGCACCAATCGGCCAATGATACAAGACTGTCAGTCAGTGACTGACTCACCTTTAACTGCTCTTCACAAATAGCTAGCAGGGGTCTGTCAGCCATTCTCATTCTCTATCACACCCACCAGGAAACAGGTGGTGAGTGCATAAGTGGTGCCAACTGGCAAAAGAGGAGCACAGTACCCTGTTTACTCAGATATATCCAAAAAAAAAAAAAGGAAAAAGAAAATGAAAATCTTAGGTGAATCATTCCAACATACAATCACCAACTAAATACAAATATAATGTCATAATGTCTCAGAGACAACAGATCATCACAGTCCACACAAAGAAGCAAGATAAAGCAGTAGAAAAAAAAAAAAAAAAAAAAGGAGTAGATTATAGACCCAGAACAAATCCCTGAGGAAGAAGCAGCATTGGAACTCCCTGAGAAGGAATTCAAAAGAATTATACTTAGGTACTTTCTGTGGATTGATTGACAGATCAAGGAAAACATTGACAAAATTGAGGAAAAGCTTACAACAATTTCAGAAGAAAATAAAGAATAAAATGACAAAATAAATGAAAAATTAGAAATGATACAAGATCTACAGATAGAAATCCAGAAGATTAATACTAAATTTGGAGAAATAGATAACACACTGAAAGGGCAAAGGAGTAGAATTGAATCAATGGAAGACAGAATTAATGAGATTGAAGACAAATACCTGAACACTTCTTTGGAAAGAGATCAATCAGAAAAAACAATCAAAACAAAATGAAGAAAGCCTAAGACTCATGTAGGATACTATCAAATGGAATAACCTATGTGCAATTGGAATTCAGAAGAGGAAGGGAAAAAGAAAACAACTGAGAAAATTGTCCAGATTTTTGGAAGAGAACTTCCCTGATAGGATGAAAGATGAGAATATACCCATTCAGGAAGTCCAACAATCCCCAAACATCATAGATCCCAAAAGAAAATCATAAAGACATATTACCGTCAAATTCACCAAAACCAAAGACAAAGAAAGAATCTTAAAAGCAGCATGGGAAAAATGAAGTTACCTGCAAAGGACAACACATAAGACTAATCTCTGATTTCCATGCAGATGAGAAGGCAATGAGATAGTATATATAAAACCCTGGAAGAGAAAAAAATTCCAACCAAGAATTATATATTTGAGCAAAAATTTCCCTCATATATGACAGTGAAATTAGAAGATTTCCAAAAAAGCAGAAAATAAGAGAATTTGTTAAAACCAGACCAACCTTACAAGAGATACTAAAGGGAGTCCTTTCAACAGAGAAACAATAATAGCAAATAACAACTGACTATTAAACCACATGATAACATAACCCAGAAACCAACCCAGTTATGGAAGCATCCAAAATAAAATAAGTTTACAAGATTTTAAACAGAGAACCAGAGATAATTTGAGAAGGAGAACAACTACAAAACAAAAAGAGGAAAAAAATAATGTAGTTACAGAATATGGTAGCACTGAGGAAGAGGAAGATATGGAGATGTGGATGGGAGGTACAGACAACAAACATGAACCCCTTTCCGCATACAGTACTGTGTTGTCAGTGATGGCAAACATTGTTCTATGGGTGTAGAGATAAGTGGACAGGCTGAGTGATTAGGTAGGTCTATGCAGGGAGGAGTGTGCCCCTGACCATGTATAGGGTTGGTAGACAATGTTTCTACAAGTGTATTTATATGTTCTCTAAGAATGTCCAGGTATATAGTAGAGTTGACAAGGGACACAGTTTTAGTCACTTCTTGGCCACAGCCAACTACCCAGAAGGAATGAATACCTGGATCTGTTGGCTCGGGACCATGGTGGCAGAGGAAATCAAACTCAATTGGCATAATGTACTATACAAAAAATTGTTCCACACCTAATTTGATGAGTAGTAACTGGGATATTTGCAAGCAGCCATCTTGATGCAACAATGGGTCTCTCCTCATCCAGAGCAAAGAACTAAAGAAGAATGAAGAAAACCAAAGACACATGGAAACAATTAGTCCAAGGGACTGGTACACCATGCAATTCTTACCCTATGTGACTATGAGACCAGAAGAAGTAGATATTGGCTACCACTGACAACCACTTGGAGAGGGATCTATGTAGGAGGAGAGCCTGAATAGAGTAAGAAAACAATATGGAACAAAACTCTAAATCATGTAAAAAAGGGACCAAGTTTGTTGGTCTGAGAGAGCCTGGAGAAACTCCTGAAACTATGGCCATTAACTGTCCTTCAGGTGTAGAATTCCCATGGCTTCCAGCCAAACAAAAGAAAGGCATATGAGCGGCACCTTTACATTAAGTAGATACACTCCTTGGAAAGATCAATCATGGGAGATGTTCTGGTTACCTAGTACCTCTCTGACAAGAATATACCATAAATGAGATGGCCTTAACAAACAGTTTGGGAGGCTAGAAGTCCAAATTGAAAGTGCCAGGCTCTAGAGGCTGCGTGAAAACCCCTTGACCTTAGGCATCTCTACACTCAGGCAGCTAATGGCTGCTGAGGCTAACAAGCCCAAGATCAACAAATAAAATGGCACAGTCCTAATGTTGCCAAACCACACAGCAAGCCATTGATTCAAATCCATTTGAAAGTCCCAGGATTGGCAGAACATGGCAGGCTGCTGAACAATGACTCAGCTACATGCAGAGTTCAAGCACTGCATAAGCTAGAGACCATTCCCCAAGGCTTATACAGGAAGCAGACCACATCCCTAAGGCAGGTACACAGCTGCTCACAGTAGATTCCACCATGGAGCTGATATCAGTCTCATTATGAGGAATACTACCTCCAGCTGCCCAGTCACCCAACTAGGCCCCGCCACATTGACACACAAACTTAACTATCACGGGAGAATAGAAGGACTGTGTATGCATAGGAAGACAGCTCAGGGAGCAGGAGTGCATGGAAGGGAAGGACACAGGGAAGAGGTAGCTATGGGGAGGAAGTGGGAAGAGAGCTATTGCTTTGTGAGAGATTACAGTCAATGTCATGAGACAAAGTGTCTCATGAGACAGTGAACTGCTGTATGGAAAATAAGTTTGCTCCATAAACTTTCTCCCAAATCATTCACACACACAGGAGTGCAGCCAGAGTGCTTCCTGAAAGCAGTAATGGCCAGACTTCATCTCACGTATTTGGTCATGTTGTCAGAAGGGACTATTCCCTGGAGAAGGATAGCATGCTTGGTAAAGTGGAGGGGCAATGAAAAAGAGGATGGCGCTCAACAAAATAGACTGACACAGTGCCTGCAATGCTAGTCTGAGGTATAGCAAGTATTGTGAGGCTGGCACAGGACCAGGCAGTGTTTTTTTCTGTTGTACATAGGGTCACTATGAGTTGGAGCCAACTGGATGGCACCTAGCAACAACATACTGTCTATGATACCATCTCTGAAATAGGATATTATGTGACGTGGAGACGTGTGACACATGAGATTGGATGCTGCTGCTTTGAGTCAAATCATACATTATTTTAAAGTAAAAATTATAGATAGTTCAGTACAGTGTATACATAGTCCAGTGACATAGCCATTTGCTATGACTCTTGAAACATATATATGAAAGGTCATATATGTACTGTACCATTATTCATCTGGAAGCACAATCCCTTTGTATACAAGTTGTTGTTATTGTTATATGCCATCGAGTCGGCCCCGACTCATAGCGACCCCTCCTTGGGTTTCCGAGGCAGTATCACTACGGAAGTAGGATTGCCCAACCTTCCTTCCGAGGAGTGGCTGGTGGGTTTGAACTGCCAGCCTTCTGGTTAGCAGTCAAGTGCTTTTAGCCACTATGCTACCAGAGCTCCATGAGATATGTGTGTTGTGTCTGGAAAGCTGTTTCAGTCACTGTGTCTCATCTCCAGTTGGGATTTCTGAATTCTATTATAAATTTATGGGACCATGGACATACATGAGGTCTGACACCACCCGAATGAACATTTTGTGGCACATGATATAATGAGGGGCATAGAATTTTTTTTTCTGTTATAATTAAGGTCAACATGAGTTGGAGCCCTATCAATGGCAAGTAATAACAACAATATATTTTGCTTGTCCCATATGTGAGGTGTTGTCCTAAATTAATTATATGTCTTAACTCCCTATAAAAAGTCATTGAGTTAGATCTGATTAATATCTGCATGTTTAAGATAAAGAAACTGAAGCACAAAAAAAGTCACTTAACCTAATTTAAGTCTCATCATTAATAAATGGTGGTAATGGGTTTCTAACTTGGGTATCTAAAACAAGGTCCTAGGTAATTCTTTATGCTGTTTATTAACTTTCTCCTTTCTCATCCTCATCCTCATCCTCATCATCATAAATTATTATGTTTCATGTCTTTACTCTTTTTAGTCATGCTGTTTTACTATATTCTTATCTTTCTAAGGGGGATGGGTTATGTAGAAAAGCACTGCATAGAAACAGGCTGATTGCTTTCTCTGTGCTGATGGTGTATGCTTTCAACGCTCCTTAGGTTTGAATGTTTGCCACAGACAATTAAGCAGGTGATAGATGAACTCTTGGTTTTCCTGGGATGGAAAATAAACTACTCTAAGTCTGAAAATATCAACATGCAATATGAATGATGCGTCCTTGCAGCCTAGTTTGCATTTCTATCAGCCTCAAATTGGTTTGCATTGTTGAGCCATAAACATGTCACAATATTGTTTAACTGTCAGCAAAGTGCATTTTTTTTTCCAACTGAGCTAAATATAAAAATCCAATATTACTGCATAATTATCGTTGGTTCATGGGATTATAAAATATAACAATTAATATGTTTCAGTAATAAAAATTGTATTTTCAAATGCTATGGTTAATTTATGTATACATATGTGTGTATGTATAAATATGTGTGTATATATGTGTGTGTGTGTATACACACACACACACACACATACATATATACAGAGAGAGACATTTCAATAGATGTCAATGTACTCTAAATCACATCCCTAGCATTATTTGGTATTTTCTCAGTATTTCTTGACAAAATTAATGCATAATCAATTCATGTCTTTATTATAAGGTCTACTTTTTTTTTTCTTTTTCAATAATGACCTCTTTAGCAAATGGAGCAAAATTTCAAAATAAGTAACATGAAAAGAATGAAGATGTTCAAGTTTACACATTTATCTTGGAAAATGTCCTATAATGCTAACAGAGGTCAAATAAGAGTTAAAAATATTATCTTACTCTATTCTACTCTTGTCATTGTCTTCACTTTCTTTTTATATTCTAGATTGGAAATAATATAGATACCATGAAAATATTGTAAGTATGTTCTTCAACCTTTTAAATATTTTATATATGTGTGTGTGTGTATATATATATATATATATA
>NW_006922322.1:338389-341367 GCF_000298275.1 Orycteropus afer afer | reverse complement strand
AAAACAACTCAGTGCTGTCGAGTCATATGTGACCTCTCCTTGGGTTTCTGAGGAGCACTATCACTATGGAAGTAGATTGTCCAACCTTCCCTCCCAGGAGCAGCTGGTGGGTTTAAACTGTCAGCCTTCTGGTTAGTAGTCAAATGCCTTAGGCACTATGCCACCAGAGCTCCCATAGATGTATGTATAACCCTCCTTGGGTTTCCGAGGCAGTATCTCTAAAGAAGTAGATTGCTCAGTCTTCTTTTCCAGGACAGATGTGTAGAAATCATAAAATGTTCATAGAAAAGACACAAATTTTCAAGTCACTCCTATAGCATATGGGATTGGAAACAATATAGTGTGGGGTCTTAGTTTTATAAGATTATTTCCTTTCATAAAAAAGTAAAAGCATAAAAATAAGTAAGTCAACATTTGACCAAAATAATAAATGATGAAACATTGCATTGTGTGAAGAACTCCAAAACTGAAATTTAAGTAGAGATTTTGTGAATTCTCATATGGGCATTTTAAAAATCAATACATGATTATGTCAAAATATTTGAAACAATGGCATCAGGATATGAATATTTATTCTAGAAAACAAGAAGCTTAAATGAAATATGATTTTTGAAATGGAAAAAGTCATAAATTATTTAATCAACATACCCAGAACAACAAGACGAAAATTGAATAAAAATGTACTTATAAGAAAGGCATAGCTAGTAAGTATTAGGAGCCCTAGTAGCATAGTGCCTAAGGCACTTGACTGATAACCAGAAGGCTGGCGATTCAAATCCACCAGCCACTCCTGGGAAGGAAGATTGGGCAATCTACTTCCATAGTGATACTGCCTGGGAAACCCAAAGAGGGGTCGCTATGAGTCGGGTCCGACTGGATGTCAAACAACAGTAAGAAAAAGACAGCGAGAGATAGACAGTTAGTTACTTAGTTTGTTGTTGTTGTTGTTGTGTGCCGTCGAGTTGGCCCCAACTCATAGCGACCCTTCCTTGGGTTTCCTAGGCAGTATCACTACGGAAGTACAGTGCCCCATCTTCCTTCCGAGGAGTGGCTGGTGGGTTTGAACCTCCAGCCTCTGGTTAGCAGTCAAGTGCCTGAGCCACTATGCTACTAGAGCTCCTAGTTACTTAGTTACTTAGTTTATGACATCAAAATTTGTCTGAGGCCCACCCACGTCACATTCCTTGCTACTAATTAAAAATTTTCTATGTGTTTATCTAATCCATGCATAACTCATCTTTGAATATGCTAAATCTGCTTATTGCTGATATTGCATCAATACCACTACGTTTACTAAGAGATAAATTGAATCAATACTATAAATTCAGAAATGAAGAATGTAAAGTCAATCATAAGTGGAACCTGGAAGAGAATATTATATGAAACAGCAACAGAGAATACAAAGGATTTAAGAAAGAGAACGGGAGAAAAAAAGTCATATAAAAACAGCAAATAAGCTGTTTTGCTAAGGAAAAGGAGATTGAACGGAGTGTTAGGAAGGAGCACGGATGCGTTAGACAGAGCCCGAGCCCTGTCAACCATGATACTGGGGAGTATGGATAATTTTCTCTTTGAAATTTAAGAAATTATTAAAAGATTTAACAACAGAAAAGGGACATAATCTATAGTATGCGTTCAAAGCTCGTTTTGGCTGGAAAAGTGAAAGAATGAAGACCATTTGAGAAGGCTATCTCAAATAAACCATGTGAGAAATGATAGCGTCTTGGAGCAGGATTGAGTTAACAGAGCTGAAAAGTAAAGAAATGGAATCCACAATATGACAAAGAGAAGGGTGATAAAAGATCCCTGATATTAAGCTAAAAAATACTCTTTATTCTCTGCTCTTTTAAGCCCGTTTTTTTTTTTTTTTTAATAAATCCTTTACTGTTTATTTAGTAATTCATTTTACAAATATTTATTGACTGTCCACAATGTGTCTTAAACTTTCTATATCAGTCGATAAAGCAGATAAAGATCCCTGACTCATTCTACTGAGAAAAGGTAGATTTTAAAAACATTAAAACAAAGTAAGGTATTTACTAAGTAAACGAAACTGTATGTTGCAATGTGATAAATGCCTTGAGAGGTAAAAGTGAAACCAAGTGAAGACTCTGAATCTGCTGGTGGGGGAAAGGGAAAGGCAGGCCACAGAATGAAGCAGAGTTGATAGGATAGGCTTTTTGTGTAGATCATATTTGACAACAGCTATAGGAAGGGAAGAAATTAGCCATTAAGATATCTGAGGGTAGCTCATATCAAGCAAATGTACACAGAAAACAAAGGCTTTAACACTAGCAAGGCCTGTAGTTTTAACAACAATGACACAAAGCAAAGTGGTCAGTGTGCCTGAAGTAGAGTAAATGAGAATGAGAGTAGGAGTTGAGGTCAAAAGTACGTGGAGAAGGCCAAAACCCCCTAGGTTGTATTTTGACCACTATAAAAACTAAGAAAAGTGAGTCTGGAAGTCATTACAGCATTTTGAGTAAAACAGTGAAATTACTAACCATTTTAATGGCTTTCTTTTCCTGTTATGTTACAATCTAGTAGAACAGTGAGTAACTAGAAAAACTGATAAAAAGCAAACCAAACTCATTACCCTTGAGTGAGTCCAACGCATAGCAACTCCTATTGGGTTTCTGAGGATTAAATCTTTTCTTCCTTCCATGGAGTGGCTGGTGCGTTTGAACCGCTTGCCTACTGGTTAGCACTCAAATGCCTTATCCACTATGTCACCAGAGCTCCTTAGAAAACTGGTATGTTATTATTATTGTTAGTTGTCATTGAGTCAGGTCAGATTCACAACAACCCTATGTATAACAAAATGAAATGCTGCCCAGTCCTTCAAAAGCCTCATTAAAAGAAAAATACTCACTGCCGTAGAGTCAAATCCAACTCAGAGCAACCCCTCCTTTGGTTTCCAATGTGGCATCACTGTGGAAGTAGATTGCCTAATCTTCCTTCTGAGGAGTGGCTGGTGG
>NW_006922322.1:330525-337672 GCF_000298275.1 Orycteropus afer afer | reverse complement strand
ACTACGGAAGTAGGATTGCCCAACCTTCCTTCCGAGGAGTGACTGGTGGGTTTGAACCGCCAGCCTTCTGGTTAGCAGTCAAGTGCTTTAGCCACTATGCTACCAGAGCATGAAATCTTTGACAATTTCAATCTTTTCTCCATTTATCATGATGCTCTTAATGGTCCAGTTCTGAGGATTTTCATTTTCTTTATGCTGAGGTATAATCCATACTGTAGACTGCAGTCTTTAATATTTATTAGCAAGTGCTTCAAGTCATCTTCAGTTTCAGCAAACAAGGTTGTGTTATCTGCATATTGCACTTTGTTAATGAGTTTTCCTCCAATTCTGGTGCTGCTTTCTTCATATAATCTAGATTCTCGGATATTTTACTCAGAATACAGATTGAAAAATTATGGTGAAAGGATACAACCATGACACAGTCCCTTCTTGATTTTAAACCAAACAATAACCTCTTGTCCAGAATGTGTCTTAGACTTTCTATATCAGTGGATAAAGCAGATAAAGATCTCTGTCTCATTCTACTGAGAAAAGGTAGATTTTAAAAATATTAAAACAAAGTAACATATTCATTAAGTAAACGAAAATGTATATTAGAATGTTATAAATGCCTTGAGAGGTAAAAGTGAAACCATCTTGTCTATATAAGCATTCCTCATGAGCACCATTAGTATTCAGGAGTTCCCATGTTTCTCAATGTTACGATAATTTGTTATTATCCATACAGTCAAATGCTTTTCATAGAAAACTATTTAAATAATCAAGAGGAGAGGAGTTGGTTGTCTTGCCTAAAGTAGTAACTATGTATGTGTGTTAAATACTCATAGTAAGAATATATTTTGAAGATAAAAAAAACAAAAACTCACTGCCACTAATTTGATTCTGACTCATAGTGACCCCCATGAGTTTCCAATGTTGTAAATAGTTACAGAAGGAGACTACCTCACCTTTCTTCCATGTAGTGCTTATAGGTTCTAACCACTGACCTTTTGGTTACTATCCAAATGCCTTAACCACTACATTCGAAGATAAGTACAGTATGATTTCCTGTTGTACTAGATGAGTAGAATAAGAAAGATATCAGGATTGCTATTAATGATTTTTATTACATTATTAGTTTTTTTACAGTAATTGACTTATGCTGGGAAGTTTTGGAGGGATTAAGGTTTTCTTAGGGAGATTAAGAAGTGTGTAGTTCAGCTGTAATCATCCTAAATTGGAAAGGTCTGATACAAAATTGGATATACAAGTTTGATGTTTACAAAGTTTGAGTGCAAGTTATAGTTAAGAAAGTCATTGGTATTTATTGTTGCCAATTTTTTGTTAGGTGTCATCAAATTGCTTCTGACTTAGTGTTCCTATGTGCAATAGAATGAAACATTGCTCAGTTCAACTCCATCCTCATAATCCTCGATAGGTTTTAGTCCATCATTGCAGCCACTGTGTGACTCCATCACCTTCAGGATCCTCCTCTTTTCACGGACCTTTCACTTTACTAAACATGTCCTTCTTCAGTATCTGGTCCCTCTTGATAACGTCACCAAAATATGAGAGGTGAAGTGTTATCATCCTCTCTTCTAAGAACATTCTGGCTGTACTTTTTCCAAGACAAATTTGTTTGTTCTTCTGGTAATCCATGGTATATTCAATATATTTCACCAAGACAATAATTCAATTATTCTTCAGTCTTCCTTACTCATTGTCCAGCTTTCATAAGCATCTTCAAACCAAAAACCAAACTCACTGCCATCAAGTCAGTTCCTTGTAGGACAGAGTAGAACTGGCCCATATAACTTACAAGGCTACAAATCTTATGGAGTGCGGAGCATCTGACATGTTCAAACTGCTTAGCAGTCAGATGTTTTAATCATTATGCAAACAGAACTCCTATAGGCATATGAGTCAATGAAAACTCATGCCTTGGGTCAGGCACACCTTAGTCCTCAAAGTGACATCTTTGTTCTTCAATGCTTCAAGAGATCTTTTGCAACAGATTTGCCAATGCAATTATTGATGTTAAGTTCCATTGAGTCATCTCCGATTCATAGTGACCTCATGTACCACAGAACAAAACACTGCCTGGTCCTGTGCCAGCCCCATGATCTTTGCTATACCTGAGCCCATCATTGCAGCCACGGTGTCAATCCATCTAGTTGAGGACCTTCGCTTTTTTCATTGTCTTTCCACTTTGCCAAGCATAATATCTTTCTCCAGGGAGTGGTCTGTTCTTACAACATAACCAAAGTAGAAAGACAACTTCTGGACATTCTGGCTTCCAACGAGCATTCAGGCTGCACTTCATCCAGGGCAGATTTGTTAGTTCTTTTAGCAGCCCATGGTATTTTCATCATTTTTCGCCAACACTACTACTCAAAAGCATCAACTCTCCTTCAGTCTTCCTTTTTAATTGCCCAGTTCTTATATGCATATGAGGCAACTAAAAATATCATGGCATGTGTCAAGTGCACCTTAGTCTTCAAGGAAACTTTTTTGCAATTCAACACTTGAAAGAGGTCCCCTGCACAGATTTGCCCAATGCTATACATCATCTGATATCTTGACTGTTGCATCCATTGTTGTTGATTGTTGTTGTTGTTGTTAGGTGTCATTGAATCATGTCCAGCTCATAACAACCATATGAGCAGCAGAACAAAACACCTCCTGGTGCCATGCCAGCTCCATAATCCTTGCTATACTTAATTAAGGCCACTGTCATAGCCACTCTGTCAATCCATCTTGTTGAGGGCCTTCCCCTCTTTCATCAACCCTCCACCTTACCAAGCATGACATCGTTCTCCAGGGAATGGTCCCATCTGACAATTTGATAAAAGTAGGTGACATAAAGTCTGGCCTTTCTCGTTTCCAAGGAGCATTTCGGTGGGACTTCCTCCAGGATAGATCTGTTAGTTCTTTTAACAGTCCATGGTACTTTCAGCATTCTTCACCAACACCACAACTCAAAAGGATCAATTATTCTTTGGTCTTCTTTATTTATTGTACAGCTCTCACATGCATATGGCACAATTAAAAATATCATGGCTTGTGTCAGGCAAACCTTAGTGATGAAGGAAGCATCCTTGATTCTCAGCACTTGAAAGAGGTCCCTTGCAGCCAACTTTCCAGTGCTATATGTTGCCTAATATCCTGACTGTTGCTTCCATTGGCATCGATTGTAGAACCAAGGATTGTGAAGTCTTTGATAACTTCAATCTTTTCTCCATTTATCATGATGCTGCTTTTAGGTCCAGTTATGATGATTTTTGTTTTATTTATATTGACATGAACTCTGGTAGCATAATGCCTAAGGCACTTGACCGATAACCAGAAGGTTGGCAGTTCAAACACACCTCCCACTCCTCAGAAGGAAGGTTGGGCAATCTGCTTTTGTAGTGATACCACTTTGGAAACTCAAGGAGGGGCCGCTATGAGTGGGGGTCTATGTGATGGCACGTAACAAGAACAACAATCTAAACTGCAGGCTGTATTCTTCAATCTTCATCAGTAAGTGCCTCAAGTCATCCTCACTGTCAGCAAGCAAAGTTGTGTCATCAGTGTATTGCAGACTGTTAATGATTCTTTCTCCAATCTTGATGCCACATTCTTGGTCATATAGTCCAGCTTCTTGGATTATTTGCTCAGAAAACAGATTGAATAAGTATGGTGAAAGAATTCAACCCTGACACACTTCCTTCTTGTTGTAAACCATGCTGTGTCCCCTTGTTCTGTTTGAACAACAGCTTTTCCTTGTTCACGTAGAGGTTCTTCATGAGCACAATCAATTGTTCTGGAATTCCCATTCTTCTCAATGTTATGCACAACTTGTTGTGATCTACACAAGCAAATGCCTTTGCATAGTCAATAAAACACAAGTAAACATCGTTCTAGTATTTTTTGCTTTGAGCCAAGGTCCATCTGACAGCAGCTATGATATCCCTTGTTCCATGTCCTCTGCTGAATCCAGCTTGTATCTCTAGAAGTTCTCAGTCAATATACTGCTGCAACCGTTTTTCAATTATGTTCAGTAACATCTTACTTGCATGCAAATTAATGATATTCAATAATTTCCACGTTCTGTGGGATCACCTTTCTTTGGAATGGGTACAAATATGGATCTCTACCTGTCAATTGGCCAGGTAGCTGTCTTCCAAATCTCTTGGCATAACCGAGTGAGTGCCTCCAGTGGGGCATCTGTTTGTTGAAACATCTCAATGGGTATTCCTTCAATTCTTGGAGCTTTGTTCTTCACCAATTCCTTCAGTGCAGCTTCAACTTCTTCCTTCAGTACCATTGGTTCTTGATCACATGGCACCTCCTGAAATGGATGAAGATCTATGAGTTCTTTTTGGTACAATGACTATGTGTATTCCTTCCATTTCTTTTGATGTTTCCTGCATCATTCAATATTTTGAACATAGATTCTTTCAACATTGCAAATTGAAGCTTAATTTTTTTCCTCAGTTCTTTCAGCTTGAGAAATTCCAAGTGTGTTCTTCCCTTTTGGATATCTAACTCCAAATCTTTGAATATTTCATTATAGTAATTGGCTTTGTCTGCTTGAGCTACTCTGTAAAATCTTCTGTTCAGCTCCTTTATCTTGTCATTTCTTCAATTTACTTTAGCTACTCTCTGCTCAAGGGCAAGTTTCAGAGACTCTCTGACATCCATTTTGGTCTTTTCTTTCTTTCTTGTATTTTTCATGACTTTGCTTTCTTCATGGATGAAGCTCTTGATGTCATCCCACAATTCTTCTGGTTTTCAGTCACTGGTGTGCAATGCATCAAATCTATTCTTTAGACAGTCTCTAAATTCAGGAGAGATATATTCAAGATCATATTTTGGCTCTCGTAGGCTTATTTTAATTGACTTCAACTTCAGGTTGAACTTACATATAAGCAGTTATGATCTGTTCCACAATCAGCTCCTGGCCTGGTTTTGGCTGGAGATATTGAGTTTTTCCATCTCCTCTTGCCACAAATATAGTCAATCTGATTCCTGTATATTCCATCTGGTGTAGTCCATGTGTATAGCTGCTGTTTGTGTTGTTGAAAAAAGGTATTTACAATGAATAAGTCGTTGGTCTTGCAAAATTCTAACATGCGATTTACTGCATCATTTCTGTCACCAAGGCCAAATTTTCCAACTACCAATGATTCTTCTTTGTTTCCAACTTTTTCATTCCAATCACCAGTGATAATTAACACATCCTGATTGTGTGTTGGGTCAATTTCAGAGCAGAAGCTGATAAAAATCATCAATTTCCTCATCTTTGTCTTTGGTAGTTGGTGCATAAATTTGAATAATAATAGTATTAACGGGTCTTCCTTGTAGTCATATGAATATTATCCTGTCACCAACAGCATTGTATTTCAGGAAAGATTCTTGAAACATCCTTTGTGATGAACGCCACACCATTCCTCTTCAAATTGTTATTCCTGGCATAGTAGACCACATGTTGGTCTGATTCAAAATGGCAAACACCAGTGCATTTCAGCTCACTAATGCCTAGGATATCAATTTTTATGTGTTCCATTTCATTTTTGACAACTTATAATTTTCCTAGATTCATACTTCATACATTCCATATTCCAATTATTAATGGTTATTTGCAGTCATTTCTCTTCAATTTGTGTTGTGCCATATCAGCAAATGGAGATCACAAAAGCTTTACATTTTCTATATCAGTAAGGCTGCTTCTACTCTGATGATGTTGCTCTTTTCCAGTCCTATTTTGAGAGTCTTCTGACAGAAGTGGCTTACCCTCCTGCACTATATTGGACAATGTTTCCAGGCTATTCATAAAGTTGCACAGTAATATATCAAACAGTGTTTCTCTGCTATTCATAATGTTTTCCCTGGCCAATTCTTTGAAAGTGGATGGGCTCCTCCTTTTTCCTAGTCTTTCAAGTGATGAAGATCAAAGATATCTCTTTGAAAATTAAGATATACTTAACCCAAGCCAGGAGGAGTCAGCCGGAGGGACCTAGGTAACGGTGGTATGAGAGGTTTCCAACAGGGAGACAAACTTGTCTGTCGGTTCGTCCTACCATGGTGACGTGTTGATGTGTGTTTTGAGGCTGAGCCACTGGTGTTTCAAACCCAGCGGTATGCACATGGTGCACAGGTATCAGTCCAGCTTACAAACTGAGATAGACTAGGAAGAAGGAGGAGTCCATCCACTTCTCAAAGAATTGGCCAGGGAAAACCTTATGAATAGCAAAGAAACACTGTTTGATACATTACCATGCAACTTTATGAATAGACTGGTTAGGTAAGAAGGCTCTCAAAATAGGACTAGGAAAGAGCTGCATCATCTGAATAAACCCAGCCTTACTCCTATGGATAAGGTAAAGCTTTCAAGACCTCCGTTTGCTGGTGTGGCACCACTCAAATTGAAGAGAAACAGCTGCAGACATATTAATCATTGGAACATGGAATGTATAAAATAAGAATCTAGGAAAATTGGAAGATGTCAAAAATGAAATGGCATGCATAAAGATTGATATCCTCGGCATTAGTGAGCTGAAATGGAGTGGATTGGGCCATTTTGAATCAGACAACCATGTGATCTTCTATGCTGGGAATGACAGTTTGAAGAGGAATGGTGTGGCATTCATCATCACAAAGGATGTTTCAAGATCTGTCCTGAAGGACAATGCTGTCAGTGATAGGAAAATATCCATACGCCTACAAGGAAGACCCATTAATTTGACTATTATTCAAATTGATGCACCAACAACCAAAGCTGAAGATGTAGAAATTGAAGATGTTTATCAAATTCTGCAGTCTGAAATTGACTGAACATGCGCAATCAGGATGTGTTAATTATTACTGGTAACTGGAATGCAAAAGTTGGAAACAAAGAAGAATCACTGGTAGTTGGAAAAATTGGCCTTGATGACAGAAATAATGCTGGAACTCCCATGGTAGAATTTTGCAAGACCAACAACTTGTTAATTGCAAACACTTTTTTTCAACAACACAAACGGCGGCTCTACACATGGACTTCATCAGATGGAACACACAGGAATCAGATTGACTACATCTGTGGCAAGAGGTGGTGGAGAAGCTCAATATCTTCAGCCAAAACCAGGCCAGGAGCTGATTGTGGAACAGACCATCAACTGCTCATATGCAAGTTCAACTTGAA
>NW_006922322.1:314287-330224 GCF_000298275.1 Orycteropus afer afer | reverse complement strand
CTCAGCATTTCTCAAGCTGAAAGAATTGAAGAAAAAAATTAAGCCTTGAGTTGTAATATTGAGAGATTCTATGGGCAAAATATTGAATGATGCATGAAACAACAAGAGAAGATGACAGGAATACACAGAGTCACTGTACCAAAAAGAACTGGTCAATCTTCATCTGTTTCATGAAGTGGCATATGATCAAGAACCAATGGTACTGAAGGAGGAAGTCAAAGCTGCAATGAAAGAATTGGCTAAGAACAAGGCTCTCAGAATTGATGGAATACCCATTAAGATATTCAACAAACAGATGCCCCATTGAAGGCACTCACTCAGTTATACAAAAATATTTGGAAGACAGCTACCTGGCCAACTGACTGGGAGAGATCCATATTTGTACCAATTCCAAAAAAAATGATCCCACAGATTGTGGAAATTATAGAACAACATCATTAATATTGCACACAAGTTAAGATCTTACTGACGGTAATTCAAAAACGGTTGCAGCAGTATATTGACAGAGAAGTTACAGAGGTGCAAGCCAGATTCAGAAGAGGACATGGAACAAGGGATATCATAGCTGTTGTCAGCTGGATCTTGGCTCAAGGCAAAGAATACCAGAAAAAATGTTTACTTGTGTTTTATTGACTATGCAAAGGCATTTATTTGATTGTGTGGATCCTGGCAAATTATGTATAACATTGAGAAGAATGGGAGTTCCCAAACACTTCATTGTACTCATGAGGAACCTGTACCTTGACCAGGAGGCTATCGTTTGAAAAGAACAAGGGGACACTACATGGTTCAAAATCAACAAGGGAGTGTGTCAGGGTTGTATCCTTTCCCCATACTTATTCAATCTATATGCTGAGCAAATAATCCAAGAAGCTGGGCTATATGAAGAAAAACGTGGCATCAGGATTGGAGGAAGAATCATTAACAACCTAAGATATGCAGATGATACAACTTTGCTTGCTGAAAGTAAGGATGACTTGAGGCACTTACTGATGAAGGTTGAAGAATACAGTCTGCAGTATGGATTACATCTCAATATAAAGAAAACAAAAATTCTTACAAATGGACCAATGAGCAGCATCACAATAAATGGAGAGAAGATTGAGGTTGTCAAAGAATTCAGGTTGCTTGGTTCTACAATTGATGCGAATGGAAACAACAGTCAGGACATTAGATGACATATAGCATTGGGAAAGTCAACCACAAAGGAACTGTTTCAAGTGCTGAGGAGCAAGGGTGTCTCCTTGAGAACTAATGTGTGCCTGACACAAGCCATGATATTTCCAATTGCTTCTCATGCATGTGAGAGCTGGACAATGAATAAAGAAGATCGAAGAAGAGTTGATGCTTTTGAGTTGTGGTGCTGGCGAAGAATACTGAAAGTACCATGGACTGCTAAAAGAACTAACAGATCTGTCCTGGAGGAAGTGCAGCCGAAATGCTCCTTGGAAGTGAGAATGGTCAAACTTCATCTCACCTATTTTGGTCATGTTGTCAGAAGGGACCATTCCTTGGAGAAGGATGTCATGCTTTGTAGGGTGGAGGGTCCACAAAAGAGCGAGAGGGCTTCAATTATATGGATTGACACGGTGGCTGCAATGATGGGCTCAAGTATATCAGGGATCGTGGAGCTGGTGCAGGATCAGGCAGTGTTTCGTTCTGCTGTGCATGGGGTTGCTATGAGTCAGAAATGACTCCATGGCACATAACAACAACAACAAGAACAACCCAGGCCATGGTATTTTCAATAGCCTCATATACATTTGAAAGCTGGACAATGACTAAGGAAGACAGAAGAAGAGTTGATGCTTTTGAGTCATGGTGTTGGCAAAGAATGCTGAAATTACCATGGATTGCCAGAAGAACTAACCTGTCTTTCTTGGAAATGAAATGCTGCCAGAATGCTCCTTGGAATCAAGAATGGCCAAACTTAGTCTTGTCTACTTTGGTCATGTTGTTAGAAGGGACTATTCCCTAAAAACAGGATATCATGCTTGGTAAAGTGGAGGATCAGCAAAAAGGTTAAGGCCCTCAATGAGATGTATTGATGCAGTGGCCACAACTGATGGTCTGAGGTATAGCAAGTATTGTGAGGCTGGCACATGGCCAGGCACTGTTTTGTTCTTTTGCCCGGAGGGTCACTATGTGTCAGACCTGACTTGATGGGACCTAACAACAACATGCAAAGGACACTTGTTCCTAACTATGGTGGATATTTGCTTGTTGTGTTCTATTTCCTCATGGATGTAGAATATTGTCTTTATGGACTATGTTGCTTGGAAATATCACAATTCTCTCCAAATCCAACATCCTCCTTCTCACTTGTATTAAAGCTAAAATAAACTTGATTCTATGGTCTATAATTTCTAATTTTCTTTCTAGGGACAGTTTACTTATTTTATATATTTTCTAATCTAGTACACTTATGTAAAGGAAAAAGGTTTTATCTCTTCTTTCTATATAACCATATCTTCTCTTTGGGCAAGGTTAAAAACAAAATTAAATTTAAAAAAAAGAAGTAGAAAGCAAATAGCTACACCATTTTCTTAGAGGCTTGATTAAAAGATTTCTGATAACATTTTCTAATTTATAACTACTACATTGTGGATAAAATTATTATTAAGTTTTTTGTTTGTTTTTTTTTACCATTACTAAAGGAAGATTTTTTTTTTGTTTAAAATAAAAGAAATACCACAAAAAATTCATTTTAGGTTTCCATTGAAATATGAAATTGATCACTTTCTACAGATAACCAGAAACTAGTTTTGTACAGAATGTTCAGACTAGCATTTGACCTACAAAAAATGTTACTGAACATATATTATTACTAAATTTTTATTGTAATTTTGATATTTCCTATAAATGCTTAGAAAATCTTATAGAAATAAATAAGTCCTAGAAAAGAGTAAGCACATGGTTCATTCTACATAGGAATCTTGTTAAGTACTATCAGGTAGATTCCTATTTATGGAGACTGTACAGAAAAAAAAAGAAACATTTTCCAATACTTTGCATACATTGCTGTGTTTCAATCGATTGGTTCAATTAAAGTATCAATCTATCCCATTGAGGATCTTCTTTATTTTTATTGATTCTCTACATTATCAAGCATGAAGTCTCTGGTAATTAAGATTGTGTGTCTTTGATTTTCTTTATTATTCTTTACTCCAGACAGAGGGAGAGCAAATAGTTTCAACTTAGATGGCTGCTCAGTCATTTAAGTCCTCAGTCATTACTCACCAAAGTAAGATGTAAAATATTGTCTTTATGGACTATGTTGAACCAATTGATCTTAATGTCCCCTGACACTATGGTCCTGAGACTCTAGGCCCAGCAATTCATTCCTATTTTACTGAGATTTTTTATCAAGAATGTGTTGGATATTTTCAAATGTCTTTTCTTTATTGATTGATATGATCATGTGACTCTTTGTTTTGTTTATGTGGTGAAGTATGCTATTTTTCTAATGTCAAACCATCTTTGCTACCTGGTAGGATTTGCACTTGGTCATGATGGATTATTTTTCTATGTTTTAGTATAGCATTTTGTTCAGAATATTTACATTTGTATTAATTAGGGATACCCAGCCACCAACCAACACTGCCACTTAGTCAATTCTGACTAATAGTGACTCCCTTTGGTTTTCCAAGGCTATAAATCTTTACAGAAGTAGATTGCTTCATGCTTCTCCTGTGGAGTAGCTGGTGGGTTTGAACCACTGAGATTCTGGTTGCCCACCAAATGCCTTACCCACTACCCCACCAGAAATCCTTAATATGTGGCATAGGTCCATAATTTTCTTTTTTTTTTTTTAGTATTGTCTTTGAATGACTTTGGTATCTATATTATGATTGGCTCATAGTATGAATTCAGGAGCATTCCATCCTTTTCTATGTTCTGAGATAGTTTGAGAATTTATTTTAGCTCTTCTATACAGGAGCTCTAGTGGCATAATGCCCAAGATATATCACTGATAACCAGAAGGTTGATGGTTCACACCCACTGCCACTCCTCAGAGGAAGACTTGGCAATAAACTTCTGTAGAGATACTGCCTCAAAAACCCAAGGAGGGGTCACTATGAGTCAGAATAGACTTGACAGCAGTGAGTTTTTGGTTGGTATGAATGTTTGGTAGATTTCACCAAGAGCTAGGACTTTTTGTTGGGAATTTATTTATTTATTGCCTGTTTAATTTCTTCTTCTGTTATGATTTATCTCAAATTTTCTACCATAGACTCTGTTATTTTAGGTAGATGGTTTCTAAAAGTTTATCCATCTTTTCTAACTTTTCAAGTTTGTTGGAGTTCGTGTATTCTGCTCTTCTATTATTTTTTAAACAATCAATCAATCAATTAATTATTTTTTTAAAATTTTTATTGTAGTGAAAACATACACGTAAGACATTCACCAATATAACCACTTGTACATTTACAGCTCTGGAACATTGATTGCATTTTTTCATGTTGTGCCACCATTATTGCTCTCCTTTTCTAAAGTATTCCACCACCATTAGCATAAACTCAATGACCTCCAAACAAGCTTCCCTTTTTCCCCTCCCTACTACCCCTGGGAAACATTAATAATGATCTTTAGTTTCTCTCTCTCTCTCTCTCTCTCTATATATATATATATATACATACATTTTTTTTTCTTTTTCCAAATTATCTAGAATTTTCCACTCCCTCCCCTCTGATCCCTGATAACCCACAAAGAAAGTTTCCTTCCATGTATGAACCTTTCCTTGACTTTTTACTATAGAGGATAATACAATATTTGTACTTCTTGATTGACCTATTTCACTCAGCATAATGTCCTTCAAGTTCATCCACGTTGTGCAGTGTCTGGCAGATTCTATGTTATTCTTTAGGGCTCCATTGTATTTCATTGTGTATATGTACCACAGTTTGTTTATCCATTCTTCAGCTGATGGACACTTAAGTAGTTTCCATCTCTTTGGTGTTATGAATAGTGGTGTGATGAACATGGGTGTGCATGTACCTATTCGTGTCCTGCCTCTTACTTCTTTAGGAGATATATCTAATAATGGTATAGCTGGATTAAATAATGTATCTATTTCCAAATTTTTAAGGAATTGTTATACCATTTTCCACAGTGGTTGTACCATTTTACAGTCCCACCAGCAGTGTATGAGAGTCCCAATCCCTCTACAAATCCTTGCCAGCAATTGTTGTTTTCTGTCTTGTTGAACTTTGCTATTAATGCTGGGGTGAGATGGTATCTTACTGTTGTTTTGATTTGCATCTCTCTAATGGCTGATGATTATGAACATTTCTTCATGTGTTTGTTGCCTGTCTGAATATCTTCTTTGGTGAATTGCCTGTTCATGTCTTCTGCTAATTTTTTTTTTACATAGATTGTCTTTTTGATGTTGAGATGTTGGAATTTTCTATAAATTTTAAAGATAAATCCTTTGCCTGATATGTCATTGCCAAATATTTTATTTTTATTTTTTTCCAATTCTGTAGGTTCTTTTTTTACTCTTCTGGAGGAATCTTTTGATGCACATAAGAATTTAATTTTTAGAAGGTCCCAATCATCTAGTTTATCTTCTGCTCTTTGTGTATCTTGATTTATGCTTGATAGTCTATTGATGCCATAAATTAGGGTCCTTAAGTTTGCCTCTGGGAGCTCTGGTGGCATAGTGCTGAAGGCAATTCACTGCTAACCAGTAGGTTGGTGGTACAAACCCACCAGCCACTCCTCAGAAGGGAGATTTGGTGATCTACCACCCTAGTGATACTGGCTCGGAAACCCAAGGAGGAGTTTCTATGAGTCATAGATGACTTGACGGCATATAACAACAACAACAAGTTTGTCTCTAGGTTTTCTTTGAATGAACTATATAGTTTTTGGTTTCACATTTAAGTCTTTGATCCATCTGGAGTTAATTTTTGTGTATAGTGTTTCAATTTTCTGCAAATGTTTATCCAGTTTTGCCAGCACCATTAATTAAAGAGACTATCGCTTTTCCATTTAATGGATTTCACCCTTTTGTCAAAAATGTACTGACCATAGGTCAATGGATCAGTTTCTGCATTCTCAATTCTATTCCACTGGTCTATGTGTCTGGCATTGTACCAATACCAGACTGTTTTGACAACTGTGGCTGTATAGTGGGTTTTGAGATCTGGGAATGTGAGACCTCCTACTTTGTTCTTCTTCTGTTGTGCTTTGCTTATCCATGGTCTCTTTCCTTTCCATATGAATTAGTGATAAGTTTTTCCAGTTCTTTGAAGAACTGTGATGGAATCTGGACTGAGATTGCATTGAATGTATAGATTTCTTTGGGTAGTGTTGACATTTTCAAAATGTTCCATCTTCCTAACCATGAGAATGGTATATTCTTCCATTCATGTAGATCTTTTGTAGTTTCTTGAAGTAGTTTTGTATTTTTGTCTTGTAGTTTTCTTTATATAGGTCTTTTGTGTTCCTGGTAAGATTTATTCCCAAATATTTTATCTTTTTGGTAGCTATTGTAAATGGTATTGATTTCCTTATTTCCATTTCAGAAACCTCTTTACTGATGTACAGGAATCCAAATTATTTTTGTATATCTTATATCTTGCCACTATGTTAAATCTTTCAATAAGTTCCAGTAATTTTCTTGCTGAGTACTTTGGGTCTTCTATGTATAGCATTGTATCATCTGCAAATTGGGATAGTTTTACTTCTTCCTTATTAATTTGAATAACTTTAATTTTCTTTTCTCCTCTTATTGTCCTAGCTAGGACTTCCAATACAATGTTGAATGGAAATGGAGATAAAAATTATTCTTGGAAATGGAGATAGAAAGCATTCTTATCTCATTCATGGTCTCAAGGAGAATGGTTTCAGTATCTCTCCATGGAGATCAATGTTGGCTGCTTGTTTTGTGTATGTACTTTTTATTACATTGAGGAATTTCCCTTCTATTCCCATTTTTCTGACAATTTTTATCAGAAATAGCCATTGGATTTTATCAAATGTCTTTTCTCCATCTAGCAATAGGATCATATGATTCTTTTCCTTTAAGTTATTTATGCGATGGATTACATTAATTGTTTTTCTGATGTTAAACCATCCTTGCATGTTCTGTTAGGTGCCATAGAGTTGTGTCTGATTGATAGTGACCCTATGTACACCAGAACAAAACATGGGCCGGTACTGTGCCAGGCCCATGATCTTTGCTATTCTTGAGCCCATCATTGTAGCTACCATTTCAATAAATTTAATTGAGGGCCTTCCTGTTTTTCATTGATGCTCTATTTTACCAAGCATGTTATCCTTCTCCAGAGAATGATCCCTTGTTACAACAAGACCAAAGTAGGTGAGACAAAGTCTGGCCATTCCTTCTTCCAAGAGCATTCTGGTTGCACTTCTTTGAGGACAGATTTGTTAGTTCTTTCAGCAATCCATGGTACTTTCAGCATTCGTCACCAACACCACAACTCAAAAACATTGACTCTCCTTCAGTCTTCCTTATTCACTGTCCATCTCTCACATGCATAAGAGATGATTGAAAATATCATGGCTTGTGCCAAGCACACCTTAGACTTCAGGTGATATTTTTGCTCTTCAGTACTTGAAAGAGATCTTTTGCAGTAGATATGCCCGATGCTATATGTTGTCTAATATATTGACTGCTGCTTCCATTGCTGTTGATTGTAGATCCAAGTAATATGAATTCTTTGACAATTTCAATCTTCTCTCCATTTATTGTGATTCTTCTTATTAATCCCATTGTGAGGATTTTTGATTTATTTATATTGAGTTGTAATCCATACTGCAGACTCTACTTTAAATCTTTATCAATAAGTGCTTCAAGTCATCTTCACTTTCAACAAGCAATATTGTGTCATCAGCGTATTGCAGTTTGTTAATGAATCTTCCTACAATCTTGATGCCACATTCTTCTCCACGTAGTCTAGCTTCTTGGATTATTTGCTCAGCATACAGATTAAATAAGTATGGTGAAAGGATATTACCCTGATGCACTCTCTTCTTGATTTTAAACTATGCAGTGTCCCTTTGTTCTGTTTGAAGGACAGCCTCCTGGTCTATGTGCAGGTTCCTCATGAGTACAAGTAAGTGTCTGTAATTCCCATTCTTCTCAATGTTATCCATAATTTGTTATGATCCACACAACTGAATGCTTTTGCATAGTCAATAAACTGCAAGTAAACATCTTTCTGGTATTCCTTGCTTTAAGCTAAGACTCATCTGACATCAACAGTGATATCCCTCATTCTATGTCCTCTCCTGAATCCAGCTTGCATTTCTGAAAGTTCTCTGTCAATATACTGCTGAAACCATTTTTGAATTACCCTTAGTAAGATTTTACTTGTGTGTGATTTTAATGATATTGTTCAATAATTTCCATATTCTGTGTGATCACCTTTCTTTGGAATGAGTACAAATATTTATTTATTCCAGTCAGTTGGCCAGGTAGCTGTCTTCCAAATCACTTTGCATAGCCAAATGGGTGTCTCCTGCCTAGCATCCATTTGTTGAAACATTTCAATGGATGTTCCTTCAATTCCTGGAGGCTTATTTTTCACATATTCCTTCAGTGCAGCTTCGACTTCTTCTTTAGTACCATTGGTTCTTGGTCATATGCCATCTCCTGAAATGGATGAACATTGAACAATTATTTTTGGTTCAGTGACTCTGTGTATTCCTTCCAACTTCTTTTGATGGTTTCTGAATCACTCAATATATCGCCCATAGAATCTTTCAATATTTCAACTAGAGGCTTAATTTTTTTCTTCATTTCTTTCAGTGTCTGCTGAAAAATGCCGCGTGTCTGCTTCCTTTTTGGCTTTCCAGCTCCATGGCTTTGAACATTTCATGATGATAATTGGCTTTGTCTTCTCGAGCTGCTCTTTGAAATCTTCTGTTCAGCTCTTTTATCTTGTCATATCTTCCATTTGCTTAAGCTATTCTTCATTCAAGGGCAGGTTTCAGAGTTTCTTCTGACATCTATTTTGGTCTTTTCTTCCTTTCGTGTCTTTTTAATGACCTTTGCTTTCTTCATGGATGATGTTCTTGATATCATTCCGTAATTCTTCAGGTTTTTGGTAATTAGTGTTTAACTCATCAAATCTATTCTTTAGATGGTGTCTAAATTCAGGAGAGATATATTCAAGGTCATATTTTAGCTCTCATGGACTTGTTTTAATTGTCTTCAACTTCAACTTGGACTTGAATATGAGCAGTTGATGATCTGCTGGCCTTGTTTTGGCTGAAGATATTGAGCTTCTGCATCACCTCTTGCCACAAATATAGTCAATCTGATTCCTGTGTATTCTACCTGGCAAAGTCTATGTGTATATTTGCCATTTGTGTTGTCAAGAAAATGTATTTGCAATGAATAGGTCATTCTTCTTGCAAAATTGTATCGTGTGATCTCCAGCGTTATTTCTCTCACCAAGGCCATATTTTCCAACTACCAAGGATTCTTCTTTGTTTCCAACTTTTGCATTCCAATCACTACTAATAATCAGCACATCTTGATTTGAGGTTTACAGTCAATTTCAGACTGCAGAAGTTGGTAAAAATCTTCAGTTTTCTCATCTTTGCCTTTGGTGGTTGGTGCATAAATTTGAGTACTGGTAGTATTCTCTGGCTTTCCCTCTAGGCATATGGATATTATCCTGTCACTGACAGCATTGTACTTCAGGATAAATCTTTAAACATTCTTTGTGATGATGAGTGTCATGCCATTCCTCTTCAATTTTTCATTCCCAGCATAGTGGATCATATGATTGTCTGATTCAAAATGGACACCACCAGTCCATTTCAGCTCACTAATGCCTAGGATATCAATTTTTATGTGTGCATTTCATTCTTCACAACTTCCAATTTTCCTAGATTCATAGCTCATACATTTCATGTTCTGAATATTAATGAATGTTTGAAGCTGTTTGTTATCATTTTGAGTCATGGCTCATCACCAAGTGGAGGTCCCAAAAGTTTTACTTTATCCATATCATTAAGTCAGCTCTACTCTGATGAGGTTGTTCTTTCCAGTTATATTCTGAGTTCCTTCCAACCTTAGGGGATCATCTTCCAGCAGTATATCAGACAATGTTTCAGGGTTATTCCTAAAGTTGTCCAATAATATATCAGACAGTATTTCACTGCTAGTCATAAGGTTTTCACTGGCCTATTCTTTGAGAAGTGCATGTCCTCTTCCTTCTTCAGAGTCTGTCTCAGTCTGGAAGCTCTACTGAAACCCATCCACCATGGACAAACCTGCTGGTATTTGAAACATCAGTGACACAGCCTCCAGTCTGACAGCAACACTCAAGCTGCCACAGTACAACAAACTGACAGACAAGTTTATCTCCCTTAGTTGTTCCAAATCACTCTGATCACTTCCCAGCCTTCTCCCTACCCGTTCTGACCATTTGTGTGGCTTCCACTTTCTGCCTGGGCTCTCCCTTTACCTATTCCCTTGCCTACCTGGTATGAATTCCCCTTGGTCCTGATGTATTATTATTAATTTTATTATTATTTTTATTTTTTGATATACTTTCAGAATCTATTGTGTAAGATTTTGTTGAAGATTTTTGCATCTATATTCATGAGGGGTATTTGTTGTTAGTTTTCCTTTCTAGTGGTGTTGTTGCTTATTTTTGGTATAAGGGTTATGCTTGCTTCATAAAATGGATTTGGGAGGATTACATCCTTTTCTATATTCTAGAATAGTTTGAGTAGAATTTGTGTCAGTTCTTCTCTGAATGATTGGTAGAATTTTCCGGTGAAATAATCTGGACCAGGATTTTTTTGTTGGTAACTTTTTTACGACTTGTTCAATTTCTTCTTTTGTTATGGGTATGTTCAAATTTTCTACCCCAGTCTGTGATAGTTTAGGCAAGTAGTGTAGTTCTAGAAATATCTCCATTTCTTCTAGGTTTTCAAATATGTTGGTGTATAGTTCTCCATAGTATCCTGATATTATTCTTTTTATTTCCGTTGCTTCTGTTGTGATGTCACCTTTTTCGTTTCTTATTTGCCTCTTCTCCTTCTTTTCCTTTGTGAATTCTGGCAGTGGTTGGTTGATTTTATTAATCTTTTCAAAGAACCAACTTCCAGCTTTGGTGATTTTCCTGTTGTCTTTCTATTTTCTGTTTCACTTATTCCTGCTTGAATCTTTGTTTTATTTTGTTCTTGTGACTGTAGGTTTTTGGCTGCTGTTTTGCTAATTACTGAAGAGGCTGGGTCAAGGTGTTTTGGCTCTTACTTCTTTTTTGATACGTACATATATTGCTATGAATTGCTCTCTAATCACTGCTTTTGGTGTGTTCCAAAGATTTTGTTATGTTGTCTTTTCAGTCTCTTTTGATTTAATCATTTTTTATTTCATTTTTTAAATTAATTCTATTACCCAGTAGTTTTAAGGAGGGTGTTATTCAGTTTCCATGCATTTTCTCTTTTTTCTGTTGATTTTTCTAATATTGATTTCTAAATTCATACTATTGTGATCTCAGATGATGCTTTGCAGTATTTCAATGTTTTAAAATTTATTGAGGCTTGTTTTGTGGCCTACCATATGATTTATCCTTAAGAACATTCCATATGTGCTGGCAAAGAATGTATATTGTGCTATTGTCGAGTAACCTGCTCTGTAGATGTCTGTAAGACATCAACACATGATTGTTGATTGTATTGTTTAGTTCTTTGGCATCTTTGTTGAGTTTCTTTCCAGTTGTTCTATCTTTTATTGAAAATGATGTATTAAAGACTCCTGCTAATACTGTTGACTCAAGTATTTGTATTTTCAATTCTGTTAAAGTCTGTTTTATGTATTTTGGGGCTTTTTCATTTGGTGTGAAGATATTTATTAAGAGTTAAGCTCTCTTGTTTAATTGATCCTTTAATCATTATATAATGTCTTTCTTTGTCTCTTATGGTCATTTTTGTCTTAAAGTCTATTTTATTAGAAATTAATATTGCCACTTCTGTTCTTATTTGGTTGCCTTTTGATTGGCATATCTTCTTCCAACATTTGATTTAGTCTATCTTTGTCTTTGTGTCTAAAGTGAATCTCTTGTATACATCATGTTGATGGGTCATGTCTTATCCAGTCTGCAAATCTTTGTCTAGTGAGTGGTGTGTTTAATCCATTTACTTTCACTGTAATTATTGATAAGTATGAATTTACTGATGGCATTTTGTTATCTGTTTTTTCATGGTGTTGCTGATTTCTTTGTTCCATATAATTTTCTTCTCTGAGTTCATTTCCTTTATGAATCATGTTATCATCTCCTTCATTGCTATTGTGTTAAGTATTTGCTAAATATTTGTGCTTATCCTCTCTTTTATTTCAGTGGAAAAGATTTATTATTTATTATTTTCGTTTGAGATTACCCTGTGCTGTTGTACCTCACAATTTTCTTCACTCCCTAATTATTTAGAAATTCTGTAACTACAGTATTCCTTCTCTATGTTTTGCTAGTAATTTTCCTCATATACCAATTGATGTCTCTGGTTCACTATTTACAGTCCTGTAAGCTTATTTTACTTTGGATACTTCTATAATTGTGTTGGATTCTGGTTTATATCATGTGTGTTAATCATTGGTTATTGATCGTTGTTTTTGCGTCTCTTTTGGAAGGACTCCCTTTAACATGTCCTGTAAGATTGTTGCTGTTGTTGTTAGGTGCTGTTGAGTCATTTCCGACTCATAGTGAACCCATGCATAGCAGAACAAAACACTGCCCGATCCTGCACCAGCTCCATGACCCTTGCTATACTTGAGCCCATTGTTGAAACCACTGTATCAATCCATCTTGTTGAAGGCCTTCCCCTCTTTCATCGACCCTCCAACTTACCAAGCATGACATCCTTCTCCAGGGAATGGTTCCTTCTGATAACATAACCAAAGTAGGTGAGATGATGTTTGGCCATTTTTGCCTTGGCTGGACTTCCTCCAGGACAAATCTGTTAGTTCTTTTAGTAGTCCATGGTACTTTTCAGCATTCTTCATCGGCACTCAAAAGCATCAACTCTTTTTTGGTCTTCCTTATTCATTGTTCAGCTCTCACATGCATACAAAGAGATTGGAAATATCATAGCTTGTGTCAGGTGAACCTTAGTCCTCAAGGAGACATCCTTGCTCCTCAGCACTTGAAAGAGTTCCTTCATGACGAAACTGCCCAGTGCTACACATCGTCTAATGTCCTGACTACTGCTTCTGTTGGTGTCAATTATAGAACCAAGCAACGTGAATTCTTTGACAACCTCAATCTTTTCTCCATTTATCAAGATGCTGCTTATTGGTCCAGTTGTGGGGATTTTTGTTTTCTTTATATTGAGATGTAATACATACTGTATTCTTCTATCTTCATCAGTAAGTGCCAGAAGTCATCTTCACTTTCAGCAAGCAAAGTGGTATTTTTGGCGTATCTCAGGTTGTTAATGATTCTTCCTCCAATCCTGATGGCACATTTTTCTTCATATGGTCCACCTACTCAGATTATTTGCTCAGCATATAGATTGAATAAATATGGGAAAAGGATAAAACTCTGACAGGATCCCTTCATAATTTTAAACCATGCAGTGTCCTCTTGTTCTGTTCAAACAACAGCCTCCTGGTCAATGTACAGGTTCCTCATGAGTACAATCAAGTGCTTGGGAATTCCCATTCTTCTCAATGTTATCCATAATTTGTCATGATCATCACAATAAAATGCCTTTGCATGGTCAATAAAACACAAGAAAACATCTTTCTGGTATTCTTTGCCTTGAGCCAAGATGCATCTGACAACAGCTATAATATCCCTTGTTCCATGTCCTCTTTTGAATCCAGCTTTCACCTCTGGAAGTTCTCTGTCAATATACTGCTACAACCATTTTTGTATTATCTTTAGTAAGATCTTACTTGCATGCAATAGTAATGATATTTTTCTATAATTTCCACATTCTGTGGGATCACCTTTCTTTGTAATGGGTACAGGTATGGATCTCTTCCAGTCAGTTGGCCATGTAGCTGTCTTCCAAATCTCTTGGCATAACTGAGTGAGTGCCTCCAGTGGGGCATCTGTTTGTTGAAATATCTCAATGGGTATTCTGTCAAATCCTGGGGCCTATTCTTTGCCAATTCCTTCATTATAACTTCAATTTTCTCCTTCAATATCATTGATTCTAGATCATATGCCACCTCCTGAAATGGATGAAGATTGACCAGTTCTTTTTGGTATAGTGACTCTGTGTATTCCTTCTATCTTCATTTGATGTTTCCTGCATCATTCAATATTTTGCCCAGAGAATCTTTCAATATTGCAACTCAAGGCTTAAATGTTTTCCTTAATTCTTTCAGCTTGAGAAATGCTGACCGTGTTCTTCCCTTTTGGTTTTCTAACTTCAGGTCTTTGCACATTTCATTATAGTAATTGGCTTTGTCTTCTTGAGTTGCTCTTTGAAATCTTCTTTCCAGCTCTTTTATCTTGTCATTTCTTCCATTTGCTTTACCTGTTGTTGTTGTTGTTGTTATGTGCCGTCGAGTCAGCCCCGACTCATAGCGACCCCTCCTTGGGTTTCCGAGGCAGTATCACTACGGAAGTAGGATTGCCCAACCTTCCTTCCGAGGAGTGGCTGGTGGGTTTGAACCGCCAGCCTTCTGGTTAGCAGTCAAGTGCTTTAGCCACTATGCTACCTACTGTCCACTAAAGTGCAAGTTTCAGAGTCTCTTCTGTCATCCATTTTGGTCTTCTCTTCTTTTCTTGTCTTTTTAGTGACCTCTTGCTTTCTTCATGGATGTTAATATCATCCCACAATTCTTCTGGTTTTTGGTCATTGATGATCAATATATCCAATCTATTTTTTAGATGGTCTCTAAATTCAGGAGGGATATATTCAAGATCATATTTTGGCTCTCTTGGACTTGTTTAATTATCTTCAACTTCAAGTTAAACTAGCATATGAGCAGTTGATGGTTTATTCCACAATCAGCTCCTGGCCTGGTTTTGGCTGAAGATATTGATCTTTTCCATCACCTCTTGCCACAGATGTAGTCAATCTGTTACCTGTGTGTTCCATCTGGTGAAGTCCACATATACAGCCACCATTTTTGTTGTTGGAAAAAGTGTTTGCAATAAATAAGTTGTTGGTTTTGCAAAACTCTGCCATATGAGTTTCAGCCTTATTTCTGTCACCAAGGCCAAATTTTCCAACTGCCAGTGATTCTTGTTTATTTCCAACTTTTGCATTTCAGTCACCAATGACAATTAACACATCCTGATTGCAAGTTTGCAGTCAGGTCAATTTCAAACTGTAGAAGTTGATAAAAATCTTCAATTTCCTCATCTTTGGTTTTGGTGGTTGGTGCATAAATTTGAATAATAGTTGTATTAACAGGTCTTCCTTGGATATTATCCTATCACTGAAAGCATTGTACTTCAGGATAGATCTTGAAACATCCTTTGTGATGTTGAATGCCATGTCATTCCTCTTCAAACTATCATCCCAGCATAGTGGTTCATATGGTTGTCTGATTCAAAATGACCAAAATCTATCCATTTCAGTTCACTAATGCTGAGGATATTAATCTTTGTGTGTTCCATTTCATTTTTGACAACTTCCAATTTTCCTAGATTCATACTTCATACATTCCATGTTGCAATTATTAATTGCTATTTACAGCTGTTTCTCTTCAGTTTGAGTCGCGTCACATCAACAAATAGAGGTCTCGATAGCTTTACATTATCCATATGAGTAACGCTGGTTTTACTCTGATGATGCAGTTCTTTGTCAGTCCTATTTTGAGAGCCTTCTAACCTAAGTGACTCATCTTCCTACTCTGTATTGGACAATCTTTCTGGGCTATTCATAAAGTTTCACAGTAATGTGTCAGTCAGTGTTTCTCTCACATTCATAAGGTGTTCCCTGGCCAATTCTTTGAGAAGTGGATGGCCTCTTCCTTCTTCCTAGTCTG
>NW_006922322.1:284427-313361 GCF_000298275.1 Orycteropus afer afer | reverse complement strand
ATGTGGAAAAACAATTTCAAAATACATGAAGCAAAATTTGACAGACATGAAAGGAAAAACAGACATGTCCACAATTAGAGTTAGAAACTGTTGGAAACCTCTCCAACCACCCTTACCTGGATCCCTGTGGCAGACTCCTTGCTCTGACCCAGTCCACTTGGCCTTTTCTGTCCTTTCCCCAATTTCCCACCTTATTATTTATGGGGCATGGCCTGTGTTCCCTCTCCTCATCTGGATCCCTGTGGCTGACTCCTCCTGTAAGATTGGTGCATTTTTAAAAAATTCCTTAATTTCTGCTTATCTGGAAATCAAATTTCAATTCATAGTTGAGGGATAATTTTGCTGGGTATATATTTCTTGGTTGGAGACTTTTTCTTTTAAAATTTTATATATATTATCCCATTGCCTTCTTGCATGTATGGTTTCTCCTGAGAAATATTTGTTGTGCTTTATAGGTAACTATTCTTTTTTCCCATTCTGCTTTTAGTATTCTTTCTTTTTCTTTGGTTTTGGTGAGCTTGTTCATAATATATCTTGGATATTTTCTTTTCAGATCTGTTCTATTTGGGGTTTGTTGAAGTTCTTGAGTCGATGTATTTTCATCTTTCATTGCATTAGGGGAATTCTCTTCCAACAAATCTTGAACAATTTTCTCTGTAGTTTATTTGTCTCTTTCTGTTCTACAATTTTTATTACAAATAGGTTATTTGTAACCCACATAAAGCTTAGGCTTTCTACATTTTGTTTTGATCTTTTGTCTGGTTAATCCCTTAACAATGAAGTATTGATGTATTTGTCTTAAATCTCATTAATTCTATCTTCCATTGATTCTGTTCTATTTCTTTGTCCTTTTAATATGTTATCTATTTCTGAAATCTTAGTATTAATTGTCTGGATTTATATTTGCTGTTTTTATCTTCTTTCTAATTATTTATTTATTTTATCAGTTTTTTTCTCGTATTGTTTTCCTAAATTGTTCTAGAAATTTTCTGTTTTCCTTAATTTTGCAATTTTCTTTTGATCTTGTCAGTGTTTTCTTTGATCTGTTTCTCAATCCATTCAAGGTACCCAAATATAATTCTTTTGAATTCCTTATCATGGAGCTTCAATGCTACTTCTTCCTCAGTGATTTTTCAGGGTTTGTGCCCTAATCACTTGTTTCTACTACTTTATCTTGCTTCTTTGCGTGGACTGTGATGGACGTTGGCCCAAACACATTGTTGTGGTGTTATATTTATATTTTAATATGTGAAAGAGAATGGGAGTTTGTGCAAAAATCTCTGTTAGATGTCTGTAAGGAGCAATTGGGGGTGAGTATTGGCTTCTGTCTATCTTTAGTCAGTTGTTGAAAAAATAAGTAATGTCCTTAACTCAAGTGGAGCTCTAGGAGATGCTGGTCTGTTGGGGTAGTATTGCAACAGTTGCTGTTTTCCACTCAATTCAGGAAAAAAAAAAAAAAGCAAGAGAACAAAACAATCAGAACATTAAAAAAAAAGCAGAACAATTGAAAGAAAGAAATGCAATAAATGAAAAGAAAAAAATTCAAAATACCTCAAAAAAGGATAAAAGAAAGATAATGAGGGGAAAAAAAAGCTACAATATCTGGGGCAGCAGGGATTAGAGACAGGAGCAAGAGTGAAAGAAGGTTGTTGTTGTTAGGTGCCACTGATTCATCTCCGACTCATAGCTACCTTATGAACAACAGAAAAAACACTGCCATTCTCACTTCCATGGAGCATTCTGGCTGCAGTTCTTCCAGGACAGATTTGTTAGTTCTTTTAGCAGTCTTTGGTTCTCTCAGTATTTTTCACCAACACAACTCAAAAGTATCAACTCCTCTTCGCTCTTCCTTATTCATTGTCCAGCTCTCACATACATATGCAACAACAACAACAAAACAACTCACTGATGTCAAGTCACTTTGACTCATAATGGCCCTTCCTTGGGTTTCCAATGCAGTATCCCTATGGAAATAGATTGCCCACCTTCCTATGATGGGATTGAAAATACCATGGCTAGTGTAAGGCAAACCTTAGTCCTCAATGAGATATCCTTGCTCCTCAGCACTTGAAAGAGTTCTTTTGAAGCCCATTTGCCCAGTGCAGTAATAAGTCTTCTGATGTCTTGACTGTTGCTTCCATTTGTGTTAGTAGAACCAAGTAATAGGAAGTCTTTGACAACTTCACTCTTTTCTCCAGTGATTGTGATGCTGGTTATTGGTCTTGTTGTGAGGATTTTTGTTTTCTTTATATTGTGGTGTAATCCATATGGCAGATTGCAGTCTTTAATCTTCTTCAGGAAGTGCTTCAAATCATCCTCACTTTCAGCAAGAAACTTGTGTCATCAGCATATCTGAGTTGTTAATGAGCCTTCCTTCAATCCTGATGCCACATTCTTCTTCATATAGTCCAGCTTCTTGGATTATTTTCTCAGCATAAAGATTGAATAAGTATGGTGTAAAGATACAACCCTGACACACTCCCTTCCTGATTTTAAAACATGCAGTATCCCCTTGTTACGTTCAAATGACAAATTCCTGGTCTATGTTCAGGTTCCTCTTGAGTACAATTAAAGGATTTGGAATTCTCATTATTCTGAATGGTATCCATAATTTGTTACAATCCACAAAATCAAATGTTTTTACATAGTCAATAAAACACAAGTAGACATCTTTCTGCTATCCTTTGCTTTCAGCCAAGATCTATCTGACATCAGCATTGATATCCCTTGTTCTGCATCCTCTTCTGAATCCAGCTTGCATTTCTAAAAGTTTTCTGTCCGTATACTGCTGCAACTGTTTTTGAATTATCTTCAGTAAGATTTTGCTTGTGTGTGATATTAATGATATTGTTCAATAATTTCCACATTCTGTGGTGTCACCTTTCTTTGGCATGAGTACAAATACGGATCTCTTCCAGTCAGTTTTCCAGGTAGCTGTCTTCCAAATCTCTTGGCATAGCCAAGTGAGTGTCTCTAATGCAGCATCTGTTTCTTGAAACATCTCAATGGGTATTCCATCAATTCTTGGTGCCTTGTTCTTCACCAATTTTTTCAGTGCAGCTTCGACTTCTTCCTTCAATAGCATTGGTTCTTGATCATATACCACCTCTTGAAATGGATGAACATTAACCAATTCTGTTTGGTACAGTGACTCTGTGTATTCCTTACATATTCTTTTGATGTTTCCTGCAATATTCAATATTTTTCCATAGAATCTTTCAATATTGCAACTTGAGACTTAAATTTTTCTCCAGTTCTTCCAGCATGAGAAATGATGAATGTGTTCCTCCCTTATGGTTTTCTAACTCCAGGTCTTTGCACATTTCATTATAATAATTGACTTTGTCTTTGTGAGCTGCTTTTTGAAACTTTCTGTTCACTTCTTTTATTTTGTCATTTCTTCCACTTCTTTAAGGTACTCTCTGTTGAAGGAGAAGTTTCAGAGTCTCTTTTGACATCCATTTTACTCTTTTCTCCCTTTCCTGTCTTTTTAATGACATTTTGCTTCCTTTATAGATGTTGTTCTTGATATCATCCCACAGTTTCTCTGGTTTTCGGTCATTGGTGTTCAAGGAATCAAATCTGTTCTTTAGATGGTCTCTAAATTTAGAAGGGATATAATCAAAATCATATTTTGTCTCTCACGAACTTGTTTTAATTGTTTTCACCTTCCACTTGAACTTGTGTATGAGCAGCTGATTGTCTGTTCCACATTCAACTTCTGCTTTGTTTTGGATGAAAATTTTGAGCTTCTCCATCTCCTCTTGCCACAGATGTAATTGATCTGATTTTTATGTACTCCATCTGGTGAAGTCCACATGTATATCTGCCATATGTGTTGTTGAAAAAATGTATTTGCAATGAATAAGCCATTGGTCTTGCAAAATTCTACCATGGGATCACCAGCATTATTTCTATAACTAATGCCATATTTTCCAACTATCAGTGATCCTTCTTTGTTTCCAACATTTGTGTTCCAATCACCAGTGATAATTAACACATCTTAATTGCATGTTCAGTCAATTTCAGATTGCAGCCGTTGGTAAAAAATATGCAATTTCCTTATCTTTGGCTTTGGTGGTGGTTGCAAACATTTGAATAATAGTAGTATTAACTCATCTTCCTCATAGGTGTCTGAATATTATCCTATCACTGACAGAATTGTACTTCAGGATAGATCTTGAAACATTCTTTGTGGTGATGACTGCCACACCTTTCCTCTTCAATCTGTCATTCCCAGCATAGTTGATGATTGTCTGATTCAAAATGACCAAACCAGTCCATTTCAACACACTAATGCCTAGTATATCAATCTTCATGTGTTCCATTTCATTTTTGCTACTCTATTCCTCTTCAATTTTCCATCACCAGCATTGTATACCATTTGATTGTCTAATTCAAAATGGCCAATACTGGTCCATTTCAACTAATAATGAGTATATCGATCTTCATGTGTTAATTTCATTTTTGATGAGTTTCAATTATCCTAGATTCATATTTTCTAAAGTCTACATTCTGATTACAATGAATGTTTGCAACAGTTTCTCCTCATTTTCAGTTGTGCAACATCGGCAAATGAAGGTCTCAAAAGCTTTACTTTATTCTCATTAAGATTACCTCTCCTTTGAGGAGGCAGCTCCTCTCCAGTTGTATTTTAAATGTCTTCCTACCTGAGGGGTTCATCTTCCAGCCTATCTCAGACACTGTTCCACTGCTATTCATGAGATTTTCATTAGCCAATTCTTTTTGACAATAGATTGCTTGGTCCTTCCTCTGTCTAGAGTAAGATAGATTAGTTTATTTTAGTCTGAAAGCTCTGTCCTTGTTGACCTAGATGACCTTGTTGGTATTCAATATGCCAGTGACATAGCTTCCATCATCACAACAGCATGCAAACCACTACAATATAACAAACTGACAGGTGATTTGTGAATGCAAATGTTACAGCACCCTAAAATCTGGAAAATGGGGCCAATAGCATGGAATTATAAATATTTAAATAACTGCTATCCATTATATACACCTACACACACAGACACACACACACAATTTATTTTCTTCTGACTTCCCAGTAACATTATTGATACTCCTTCAGAGATCATTGTTATTAAAAGTTAACTGTACATTAAAATCACCTCATGCATTAAACAATGAGTCATTAAATCTAAAAACCTATGCTTTTCACTTCTTTCAACCATATCTTATACACTATTGCTCCCTTTCATCTTCACCTAATAAATCTTTTCAAATTAACTAAGAAACCATCTTAATGTTTGTATAGGATACCATCACAAAAAATTATGTTCACAGTATTTCTGGAGCTATTCAATCTCAAAATGGAATTTCTCACTTTCACATTATTAATCATTGTTTTAAGATTTTTCCAATGGTCATCAAAGTGAACTTCTAATTTTAGAATACATGAATTTCAACTCTACTAATTAACTTTGTGACCTGAACCTGTGTAAAAAAGAAACTATTTTGATGTTGGCATTTCAGACTTATGTAAATACAAGTCAAACGTGATAATTTGGAATGGGCCCAAAAAACTTTCTTGATTGGTGACAGTGTTCTTCATGATGATCAGAATGGTAGTTTCAAGTTGTCTAAGTGTATACATTTACAAAATTTGTTACACCATACACTTTAGATTTATGCAAATTTTTGGTTGTTAAATCCACTAAAAATAAAATAACATGTAAATAAACTCAACAACAAGTACAAAACTATATCTGTTATCTTGGTACTTTTACAATACTTTCTTATTAAACTGAGAGGTTATTTCACATGATTTTCAGGGGCATATATGTTTTTGTCAGACCTACGTTTGAGACTGCATTCTGCCATATGTTCCTGACATAACTTTGAAAAATATAATTATTATCTGTTGACTTTGTTTTCTCACTCTTAGTGTAAGAATAATAAAATTTCTTACCTCTTGGGTATACATTGAAAAATTGTCATACTATTAAACACCTAAATAATAATTTGGTAAAAATTAATTGAAATATTCTGAATATTGAAGTAATTTCTCATCAAAAACATATCAAACAGAATAAAATAATAATCAAAATGTAATTGACATAACTTAAAATAATACCTAAAAGCATTAATCTTATTGAAGTTAATTTCATAATAATGAAAAACTGCCAAGACTCATATTTCATTTTACCCTTTTCAAATTTCCAGTCTTTTCACTGTTTCTCATGTCCGTCAAAATGACTGAATTTGAGCTCCAATTTATCAAGGGAAAGCACAAGGCAAAGTCTATTACCAACAATATCTGAAAGTAAAAAAGAATCAATGTAGTCTTAAGACTTCATTATTTCCCATGGAAAATCATAGTCCGTGAAGACTTTTAGACTATACAATATAATGAAAAAGACACTGTAATGCAATTTAAAGTATAGTTAAAGAAAAATATGCATTAAAACCATTCACATTCAAGATTCAAACTGAGATGAATAAACATAGTTTTCCAAGCTGGAGAATATCTTCATATTTTTAAATATTGATCTCTAGGCAAAGGGAGTTAGGTGATGTAAATGGAAAAGAATTTCTGAAATAATTTGAAAAAAAGGAGCCTTAGGTAATTGTAAAAACACAAAACAAAACAAAAAAAAGTTAACAATTTTAGCACACCTAAAAATTTATGCTATATACATAACATTTTCATTTAAATTATTTGAAAAACTAAAAATATTTTTGTTCTTCTCAATGGTTTCAAATATCACATAAACAAACGTTTTAGCTTAGCAATATAAAAGGGATCATCTGGCTTCTTTTTGTAAAGGTTCTATAAAAAGATCTTAATCATATAATGTAAATGTGAATTGTATAATATTGTAAACATTTCTCTCCTCATAGCAAGAATGACCTTACCTTATGTTTTATATTTTTCACCAGAATCAAAACAAAAGTGTAAGTAGGCAAAAACAATCTTTCGCACCTGCTCTAGGAACTGCTTCCTTCACCGGCTGTTACATTCTCCTCTTATTATGTACAGTTAAACATCACACTTCACAAAAGGATGTGAAAAATTGGCAAAAGTTAACAAATTGTTCAGAAAGAAACACTTTTCTTTCCCATAAAAAAGGAGGATATAATAAAGGAGGGGATTCAATTGCTGTTTTCTAAAAATGAGAACATTTTGAAGACTTGTCTTTGTTTTGTTTTTATGGTTGAGGATCTTCCCAGCATTCACAGAATTATAATAATTGGGTAAAAATACCTATTTGTATCAGTATTTGTGCTTATATATCAATGTGTAAAACATAATTGAAACATTTACATTTAAATTACTGATGCAGTTGTGTGAAAAGCATGTTAAAATATTAAGCTTAAAAGAAATTAAATAGGGAAACTTGCTATTGACTTTTCTGACCATTATTCTCTTATAATTTTAATGCATATACTTAGTTTGTCCTAAAGAAGTGTCCCTATACAACCTTTCTCTATAAATATGTAGGCTTTGAATAGGAAGAATCTTTATGCATTTATAAACTAGTGTGTCAATTGAGATATGATAGGTTAGTTACAGAAATGATGAATTTTTTCTTGCTTGTTGTTGTTGTTGTTGTTATGTGACCATATCTGTGTTAATTATTGATTGGCTAGAGGTCTTCTCTATGTCACCTACACTGCAAAACCCAAATTGTCTGGGTAACTTATCTACATCTTGAAAAAGTGACCAGAGAAACGCAAAACCACATACCAACTGTTAAAACTAAAGTAAATCATATGGGAATCCAGAATGCAACATGGTGGGTATATGTAATCCTCACCCAGCAAAGGATGTGTCAGGGAGAAAATCAGAATATTTGGAGAAAATATCAGCCATCACAATAGTTTACCAATCATCTCACATTACTCTTGTTAGTTAGTGTATCAATGAAAAAACTGAGTCAAAAAAGAACATGAGACCATAGTAGTCAAGATAACCCAGCTATTTAATGACAGCATCTGTATTAGCATGTAAATTTAATTTAGATCTGCCTTTATTATTCTCAAGATTCTTAATAGATACTATTGATATGGTAGTGACTCATAGGGATGCTGTCTACAGCAGAATGAAACGCTGCCTGGTCATGTGCCATCCTCACAATTGTTTCTGTGTTTGAGCACGTTATTGTTGAGCCACAGTATTAATCCACATCATTGAGGGACCTACTCTTTTTTTCTGACCCTCTGTTTTACTAAGCATGTTGTACTTCTCTTGCGACTGATCCCTACTGATAACTTGTCCAAACTGCATGAGAAGTCTTGGCATCTTAGCACTCTGACTGTACTATTCCAGGACAGGTTTGTTAGTTCTTCTGGCAGTCCATGATAAATTCAGTATTCTTCACCAACACCATAAAACAAATGCATGACTTCTTCTTCGGTCTTCCCTATTTATTGTCTAACTATGTTATGCATCTAAAGTAATTGAAAATATCATGACTTCCGTCAGACACACTTTAGTTCTCAAAGTGACTTCATTGCTTCTTACACTTTATTAAAAAGGTCTTTTGCAGCAGATTTGACATGTGGAATATGTCATTTGGTTTTTTGACTGATGTTTCCGTGGGCACTGATTGCAGATCCATGTAAATAAAATCCTTGAAAAATTCAATTTTTTTTTCAATCTAAATATTACTTATTATCCAATTGTGAGGATTTTTGTTTTCATTATGTTGATGCATAATCTATATTGAAGTCTACAGTCTTTGATCTTCATCAGTAAGTGCTTCAAGCATTCTTTGCTTTCAGCAGGCATAGTTGTGTCATCTGCGATAGCATGTTGTTAGTAAGTCTTCATCCAATCCTGATGTCACATTTTTCTTCATAGAGTTTCATTTTGGATTATTTGTTTAGATACAGATTTAGTACGATGACTGTGGACAACTTTGAGGCACACTTTTTCTAATTTTGAACCACGCAATATTAACCTTGTTCTATTAGAAACACTCCCTCTTGTTTTATATAAAAATTCCAGATAAGCACAGTTAAGTGTTCTGTAAATCCTATTCTTTGCAATGTTATCTATAATTTATTATGATACACAAATCTGAATATCTTTTCATAGTCAATAAAACAAAGGTAAACACAGTATTCTGGTATTCTCTGCTTTCAGCCAAGATCCATCTGACATCAGCAATGACATTCCTTGTTCCATTTCCTCTTCTGAATCTGGCTTGGATATCTGGCAGTTATCTGTCCATATACTGCTACAACTTTTTTGAATTATCTTCAGTAAATTTTTACTTGCATGTGATATTACTGATATTGCTTGATAATTTCCAGATTCTGTTGGATCACCTTTCTCTAGCCAATATGGTTCTCTTACAACTACTTTGTCAGATAGCTGTCTTCCAAATTTCTTGGCATAAAGGAGTGAGTACTTTTAAAGTTGCACTCATTTGTTGAAAAATCTCAGATGCTATTCTGTCCATTCTTGGAGGCTTGTTTTTCGCTTGAGCCTTCAGTGCAGCTTGAATTTCTTCCTTCAGTAGCATCAGTTCTTAATCATACGTTGCTTCCTGAAATGGTTAAACACTGGCCAATACCTTTTTGCACAGTGACCTGTGTATCCCTTCCATTTTCCTTTGATGTTTCCTGTGTCTTTCAATATTTTACTTATGGAATCCTTCAGTGTTGCAACTTGAGCCTTGAAATTTTTCTTCATTTTGTAGCTTGAGAAATGTAGAGTATGAAAGGTTATTTAAGAATTTTCTTCAAAGGTAAATTTTTCACAATTGAGACATAAAGAGTAAAGTGATCTTATTATACAAAAATGAATAAATATATTTTCATTAAAAACTAAATGTGTTATAAGGTTCCTGAGTGTTATACATTTTTGCTCTCAATTACTAACACAAAGATTGTCCTTGCAAATTAACCCAACCATTCCACAGAAGAAAGGACAGCCTCATGATCTACTTTAATAAGATCACAGCCACTGAAATCCTTTGGAGAGTAATTCTACTATGAAATATGAGCGGTGACATGGTCAGAAGTGACTCAGTGGGTTTGGATTTTTAAAAATCACTCCTGTCAAGTTGATACTGACTCATAGCAACCCTGTTTGGGTTTCCAAGGTGGTAAATCTTTACAGAAGTAGATTGCTTACTCTCCCTTCCAGGGAGTGGCTGGTGGGTTCAGTCAAATGCCTTAGGCACTATGTTACCAGAGCTGCCATATAGATATGTTGTTGTTGTTGTTATGTTCCGTCGAGTCGGCCCCGACTCATAGCGACCCCTCCTTGGGTTTCCGAGGCAGTATCACTACGGAAGTAGATTGCCCCATCCAGAGTGGCTGGTGGGTTTGAACCACCAGCCTTCTGGTTAGCAGTCAGTTGCCTTAGGCACTATGCTACCAGAGCTCCTTTAGATATAGACATAGATATAGATATATAATATTATATTACACAACCAAGTGTTGTTGTTGTTATGTGCCGTCAAGTGAGAGCTGACTAATAACAACCTTATTTGGGTTTCTGAGGTAGTATCACAACGGAAATAGATTGGCCAATCTTCCTTCCGAGGAGTGGCTGGTGCTTTTGAACCACCAGCCTTCTGGTTAGCAGTCAAGTGCCTTAGGCACTACATTATCAGAGCTCCTAACCAAGAATATACATAATATATAGCCAAATACACTATATACATTACATACATATATCTATGTAGGTTGTTGTTGTTGTTATGTGCCGTGGAGTCGGCCCCGACTCATAGGGACCCCTCCTTGGGTTTCCGAGGCAGTATCACTACGGAAGTAGGATTGCCCAACCTTCCTTCCGAGGAGTGGCTGGTGGGTTTGAACCACCAGCTGTCTGGTTAGCAGGCAAGTGTCTTAACCACTATGCTACCAGAGCTCCCTATCTATGTAGGTATGTGTATATATATATATATGTGTGTGTGTGTGTGTGTGTGTATTCATATATATATATATATATTGGCACAGTGGATTATGTCTTTGGCAGCTAATCAGAAGGTGAGCAGTTCAGACCCATCAGTTGCTCCACAAAAGAAGATGAAAGATTCACAGACTTGGAAACCCAATGGAGGTTACTATGAGTTGGAATCAACACAAAGGCATTAAGTTTGGTTTTGATTTTTTGGTATAGATTTATAGAAGCTCTCGTAGCATAGTGCCTAAGCCATCTGACTACTAACCAGAAGGCTGGTGGTTCAAACCCACAAGCCACTCCTCAAAAAGAAGGTTGGGCAATCTACTTCTATAGTAATACTGCCTGGGAAACCCAAGGAGGGGTCACTATGAATCAGGTCTGACTCGATGGAACATAATAACAACAACAACATATATATTTATATTTATACACACACACACAAACACACACATATTATATAATAATATATATTATGTTATATATATTATTTATATATTTATAATATTTTTAAAGCTTCTAACCAAAGTGTATGAATAAGTGTTAAATCATATAATTTCATATAATACATAATTTCTCCTCTGTGGATAAAAAGAAATTAACCCACCACAGCTCCATCAGAATGTGTATATTCACTTATTTTTGGAAGGTGTTAAATTGCACCAGTGCCTAAGGCACTTGACTGCTGACCAGAAGACTGGTGGTTCAAACCCACCAGCCACTCATCAGAAGGAAGGTTGGGCAATCTACTTCTGCAGTGATACTGCCTTTGAAACCCAAGGAGGGCTTGCCACGAGTTGGGTCCAACTCAACGGCACATAACAACAAACAACAGACTCATTTGACAGCTAACCAGAAGGTTGGTGGTTCAAACCCAGCAGCAACTTCTTGGAAGGAAGACTAAGTAATCTACTTCCATAGAAATACTGCCTCGGAAACCCAAGGAGGGGTTTGTTATGAATCGGAACCGACACGACGGCAGTGAGTTTCATTTATTTTTTTCAGTATATGTGTTGTAATTTTCTGTTTATTTAGAGAATAAATCATATCCTAGACTTCACATATTCATGACATGGACATAAGTTGCAAATAGTACATTACTTTGAGTCATTTGTAAATAAAAGGAAAAATTAATGTTTTGTGTATAATAACTTTTTAATAATTTATATTAACTTATGTTGTAATATACTTATATTTATCTCATACTTTTCTAGATATTTTTCTGTCAACATGTTGATATCAAATTGCAGTAATAAAGAAAGTACATTTATAATTATTAGGAGGGATGGATTTCTTATATATACTATTATATGACCATAAGACCATTTTATAATTAATACTGTATAACATTAAGGCAGGAGGTCTGGTAGTGTAGTAACTAATGCACTCGACTGCTAACCAGAAGGCTCGTGGTTCAAACCCACCAACCCACCTCAGAAGGAAGGTTGGAGAATCTACTTCCATAGGATACCTCAGAAACATAAGGAGAGGTCTCTAAGAGTCAGGTTTGCAAATAACAACAACAACAACGTTAAAGCAAAATGTTTAAATGAGCTTATAATAAAAATAATTTTAAAAATCAGGAATAAGTTATGTATAAGAGAATGAAGGTCTTGATATATTCTTGCTACATAAAATAAAATCAGTAATAGTTAAATTTAATTCAATATTACGGGGTATAATAATCTGAGCTTTTATCATTTACAATGCACTTCAAATTCCTTAGTTATTGTTACAATGCAAAGATAAAGTGAAAAACAAAGTACCAACACATACACTGAATTAGCTGCTCTTGAGTTGCAGAAATTAAAATTGATTCTAATGTCCCATTAACTCACAAGCTGATGAATTCCCAACTCAAGGAAATAGTCAACATAATAGTTTATTCTCATTTCCTCTTATTAATGAAACAGTTTTGAACTATAAAATGAATCTCTGGAAATGATTAAAGTACTGATTAAATAAGGGTAGGATATGGTTTTGTTTAGTTGTTGATTTCATATTGAGAATGATGAACAAAATGATGCATTTGAATAACTTCCTTATTTATTTTTCAACTTAACTAAGAAAATATAAAACATTATCTACTTTAGGTCATTATATTTATTTGTCCAAATATAATTTTCATTAAAATGAAATATTTAATGTGTTAATAAAATTGTAAAAGATAGAATACTATATAAATGTCAGTGGATATAAAACAGAGTAATTTGCATTTTAAAGACATGCTAGTAAATAAATTAAAAACATTAATAGCATAATTTATATATTAAAATTAATATTAAAAATATAAAATTTAAGGAGAAAAGGATATTTTGCTGTTCTGGGCCTATAAACTATTCATGGAGCACATAGGAATATGTCATCCAATAGAAATATAATACATATACCGCAAGGAAATATTTTCCACTCAAAACAAAGGAACCCTAAGCTCTCTTTTAGTGTTGTAAACACTTTTTATGTGATAAGAATATTTTAAACAACATGGGAAATTTAAATATAAATAAATATTTAATTAAAAAGTTGATTTTCCAAGTAATGTCAGTATTTCATTGTCAAAGATAGATGTAAGAAATAATTACCATATTAAAAAATGATCCTTAAAACTTAATTTTATGACTCTTTGATATTTCTAAATATTATTCATTATCTATTGTTGCTGTTGTTCTTGGGTGCTTTGAGTTGGTTTCTACTCATAATGACTCCATGTACAACAGAATAAAATGCTGCCATATCTTGCACCCTCGTCACAACTGTTGCTATATTTGAGTCCACTGTCACATCCATTGTGTCAATCCATCTTGTTAAGGGACTTCCTTTTTTTTTTTGCTGACAATCTTCTTTAACAAGCATGATGTCTATTTCTGGGGATTGGCTTTTCCTGATAAAAGTCCAAAATATATAATACAAAGTCTCACCATTCGCCCTTCTAAGAAGCATTTTGGCATACTTCTTCCATGACATATTTCTTCACTCTCTGACATTACATGGTATTGTCAATATTCTCTGCTAGCACTACAATTTAAAGGAATCCATTCTTCTTCAGTCTTTTTTATTCACAGTTCAGCTTTCACATGCATCTGAGATGATTGAAAATAGCATGGCTTGGGGAAGGTACAACTTCTTGCATATTAGATCTTGTATATTAGATCTCAGTGTGGCATCTATGACTTTCAACTCTTTAAAGATGTCTTTTGCAATACATTTGCCCAATGCAATACGTCATTTGATTTCTTGACTGCTGGTTCCTGGGCATTGATTGTGGATCCAAGTAAAATCAAATTTTTGACAAATTCAATTTTTTCTCTTTTTTCATAGTATTACTTATTGTTCCAGTTGTGTGGATTTTTGTTTTCTTTATGTTGAGGTACAATCCATACTGAAGGCTAGTCTTTTGATTTTCACCAGTAAGTGCTTCAGGTCATCATCACTCTCAGCAAGCAAAGTTATTTCAACTGCATAGGCCAGGTTTAATGAGTTTTCCTCCAATCCTGATGTTATTTTCTACTTCATAAAGTCAAGTTTTCAGATTATTTGCTCCGCATTCACACTGAGTAAGTGTGGTAACAGTATATAACCCTAACACATACTTTTTCTGATTTTAAACCATGCAGTATCCCCTTGTTCTGTTCTAATGACTGCCTTTTGGTCTATATACAGGTTCCTCATGAGTACAATTAAGTGTACAGAATTCCCATTCTTCTCAATGTCATCTGAAATTTGTTATGATCCACACCATCATATGTCTGTATAGTCAATAAAACACAGGTAAATATCTTTCTGGTATTTTCTGCTAAAAATCAAGATCCATCTGAAAACAATAAAAAAAAATCCTTATTTCACATCTTCTTCTGAATCAGGCTTTATTTTCTAGTAATTCCCTTTTGAAGTATTGCTACAACCATTTTTTAATTATCTTCAACAAAATTTATTGTCTATCAAAAAAAAAAAAAAAAAAAAAAAAAACAACCCCACTGCCATTGAGTCAATTGTGACTCATAGTCACCCTATAGGACAGAGTAGAAATGACTAATTGGGTTTCCAAAGCTGTAAATCTTTAGGGAAACCTATTGTTTATCGTTCCCACAGGAGGAGTTGGTGGGTTCCAACTACTTTTCTTTTCTTAACTTTTATTGTGGTAAATACATTAGCCAACATAACAACTTCCATATTTACAGCTTAGGGACATCGATGACATATTTTATGTTGTGCCATCATTATTGTTAGCCTTTTCCAAAATATTCTATCACCATTAACATAAACTCAAAATTCCCCAAACAAAACCTTCCCTTTCCACCTGCCTCCTACCCCTGGCAACCATTAATAATCTTTGGTTTATATGTATAACCAACAAAGAGTTTCCTTCCATGTATGAACCTTTCATTGACTTTTTACAAGAGTGGACTAATAAAATACTTGTCCTTCTCTAATTGACTTATTTCACTTAGCATGCTGTACTCCAAGTTCATCCACACTATGCAGTGTTTTGCAGATTCTACATTGTTCCTTAGGGTTGCACAGCATTCCATTGTGTGTGTGTACCACAGTTTATTTATCTATTCCTCGGTTGATGGGCACTTAGGTTGTTTCCATCTCTTTGCAATTGTGAATAGTGCTGCAATGAATATGGGTGTGTATATATATATTCATGTCCTGTCTGTCATTTCTTTAGGATATATACCTAGTAATGGGATTGCTGGTGCAAATGATATTTCTATTTCTAACTTTTGAAGGAATCATAATACCTATTTCCACAATGCTTCTGTCCTTTTACAGTTCCTCCAGCAGTGTATGAGAGTATTAAACGTCTCCACATCCTCACCAGCATTTGCTATTTTCTGTCTTGTTGAACTTTGCTACTAATGCTGGGGTGAGATGGTATCTCATGGTTGTTTTGATTTGCATATCTCTAGTGGCTAAGGATCATGAACATTTCTTCATGTGTTTGTTGGTTGCCTGAATATCTTCTTTGGTGAAGTATCTGTTCATGTCTTCTGCCCATTGTTTAATTGGATTAGCTCTCTTTTTGTGTTGGAGTTTTCAATAAATTTTAGAGATAAGTCCTTTGCCCAGTATATCATTGCCAAATATTTTTCTTGTTCTTTATGTCCTCATTCTACTCTTTTAGATAAATATTTTGATGCACATAAGAATTTAATTTTTAGAAGTTCCCAATCATCCAGTTTAAGAAGTGCTGATGGCATAGTACCTAAGGCATTTGACTGGTAACCAGAAGGTTGATGGTTCAAACTCACTAGGCACTCCATGGAAGTAGACTGGGCAATCTACTTCCATTATGCAGTATTTTACAGATACTACATTATTCTTTAGTGTTGCATAATATTCCATTGTGTGTATGTACCATAATTTGGTTATCCATTTTTCTGTTGATGGGTACATGGATTGTTTCTATCTTTTTGCTATTATAAATAGTGCTGTGATGAACATGGGTGCACATATATCTGTCTGTTCCTGTTCTGGCTGTCACTTATTTAGAATATATACCTAGTAATGGGATTGCTGGGTCAAATACTCTTTCTAATTCCAGCTTTTAAAGGAATCACCATATAGATTTCCACAGTCCCCCCAGCAGTTATAAGATTCCCAATCTCTACACATCTTCACCAACATTTGTTATTTTCTGTTTTGTTGAACATTGCCATTAGTGCTGGGGTGAGATGGTATCTCATTGTTGCTTTGATTTGCATCTCTCTGATGACTAATGATTGTGATCATGTCTTCATGTATTTGCTGGCTGCATGAATATCCTCTTTGGTGAAGTGACTATTCATGTCTTCTGCCCATTTTTCAATTGGATTGTTAATTTTTTTGTTGTTGAGGTTTTGGAGTTTTCTATACATTTGAGAGATAAGTCCCTTGTCAGATATGTCATTGCCAATTTTTTTTTTTTTTTTTTTTTCCCAATCTGTAGGTTTTCTTTTGATTTTTTGGAGAAGTCTTTTAAAGCACATAAAATTTTAATTTTTAGAAGGTCCCATTCTTCTAGTTTATCTTCAGCTGTCTGCATTTTGGGTTATGCTTGGCACCCTATTTATGCCATAAATTGTGTTGTTGTTAGTGTTATTATTGTTGTTATGTGTCATCAAATCAGACCTGACTCATAGTGGCCCCTCCTTGGGTTTCTGTGGCTGTATCACTGTGGATGTAGATTGCCCAACTTTCCTTCCAAGGAGTGGCTGGTGGGCTTGAACTGCCAGCCTTCTGGTTAGCAGTCAAGTTCCTTGACACTACGCTACCAGAGCTCCCTGCCATAAATTAGGGCCCCTAAATTTGCCCCTATTTTTTTCCTTGGGGAACTTTATAGTTTTAGGTTTCACATGGAAGTCTTTGATCCATCTTTAGTTAGTTTTGGTGTATGGTGTGAGGTATGGATCTTGTTTCATTTTTCTGCAAGTGGATATTGTTGATTGTTCCATATATTTTCTGTGCTAAATTAGTTTTTTTGTGAATCATGGTATCACTTCCTTTGTTGTGATTGTTTTGGTATTTGCTAAATACTTCTGCTCATCCTCTTTTTTGTTTTGATGTGAAGGTTTATAATTTTTCTTTGAGATTACCCTGTGATTTGTAATTTTCTTTCCAAATTTAGTACAGTGCATTCTATCTTGCAGTTCTCTTGACTTCCCTATCATTTAGAAGTTCTGTAACTGCACAATTTTTTCCCTCGTTTTGATTTGTAATTGTCCTGATTTGTCAATTGATATCTATCGTTCCCTATTTACAATCTTGTAGGCTTATTTACTTTGGATACGTCCATAACTGGGTTGGTTTCTGAGTTATGTCATCATGTGTGTTGATGGTCAGATGTTGTTTACTGTTATTGGTTTTCTTGTGAGCTTGGTTTGTAAGCATCTTGTAAGCATCTCTAGTAAGCTTGGTTTGGTTTTAACAAAGTCCCTTAATTTGTGCTTTTCTGGAAATGTCTTAATTTCACCATCATATTTGACAAACAATTTTGGTGGGTATATACTTCTTGGTTGGAATTTTTTTTTTTTTTTCTTTCAGCGTTTTATACATACCATCCTATTGCCTTCTTGCCTGCATGGCTTCTGCCGAGAAATCCAAGCTTATTCTTATTGGTTGACCCTTGTAGGTAACTTTTCATTTTTCCTGTGCTGCTTTCAGGATTCTTTCCTTGTCTTTGGCTTTGGTGAGTTTGATGATGATATGTCTTGGTGATTTTCTTTTGGGGTCTATCTTTTTGGCGTCCATTGGACTTCTTGAATGGATATATTCTCATTTTTCATCATACCATGGAAGTTCTCTTCCAACAAGTCTTGGACAATTTTCTCAGTGCTGTTATTTTTCTCTTCCTGTTCTGTAATTCTGATTACATGTAAATTATTCCTTTTGATGGTATCCCAAATGAATCTTAGGCTTTCTTCATTTTGTTTTGATCTTTTTTTTCTGATTGATCCTTTTCCAAAGAAGTAGTCAAGTATTTGTCTTCAATCTCATTAACTCTGTCTTCCATTGAATCAATTCTAGTCCTTTGCCTTTTCAATGTGTTATCTATTTCTGAAAATTTCGTATTAATCTTCTAGATTTCTATCTTTAGATTTTTTATCATTTCTAATTTTTCATTTATGTTATCATTTTGTTCTTGTATTGTCTTTCACAATTGCTCTAGGATTTTGTCTGTGTTTTCCTCAATTTTGTTAGTGTTTTCTTTGGTCTGTCTCTCAATCCTTTGAAGGGGCCTAAATATAATTCTTTTAAATTCCTTATCAGGGTGTTATGACACTGCTTCTTCCTCAGGGATGTGTTCTGGGTCTGTATCCTGGCCCTTTGTTTCTCCTGATTTATGTTGTTTCTTTGTGTGGACTGTGATGGTCTTTTGTCTCGGAGACACTGCAACTTTGTTGTATTTATGTTTAAATAGTGATTGTATTTTGCAGTGACTTGCCCAAGATTTTTATTGTCTTTGTTTTGTTTGGATGTTATTTACATAAGCAGATACCTGTGCTCCTCTATTTGCTAGTTGGCAGTATTTATACACTCATAACCTGTCTCCTTCCCATTGTCAACCTCTAATATGTCCCTGCTGCCTTTGGCGAATGAAGCCTATGCTTAGGTCCTGTTTTTATTCAGGTTTTTCCACTAGTTCCTGCCTAATTCACTTCTGTACTTCCTTTCAAAGATCAAGGATCCAGGATTATCTTCTGCATCTCTGTCAATTGGTTTCTCTTTTCTTTATTGAAGTGGGTCTGTGTAGCTTGTCTGCCTATTCCATCATCTTACTGGAAGTCCTGTTATAACTTATTTTTAATTACACAAAATTCTGAATTAAGAATATGTGGACTTCTCCAGATATATCTATTTCTTCCTCTTCATATCCAAATTTAACAAAAGATTCTTATATAAGCAATATGTCCTTTACTTACACCCTGCTAACCCCTGTACCACACCTCTAAATCTAGTCTCTAATTTCACCTTTATGTCAGTGATTATCCAAAGACTTTTACTTCCCCTATTACTCAAATTCTTAGAAGATTTTGTCTTTATTAATAATTAATCTTTTTGATAACCCTTTATTCTTTCTCTTCCAAGACACAGATTTCTCTTGTTTTTTCTATTCTGACACTTTTGCTTGACTACCTATATATAAAAAGTTGGAAATCTTCAAGACTTATTACAAGCTATCTCCTCTCCTGAAATTCAACCCTTTTCTGAGGCAATTGACAATCTTATCCATGCTCAACCCCTCATACACACACCTTCCTGTACATTGTTCAATCTGTAAAACTTACAGATTTCTTTTTTAACAATATAACTATATTTATTGTTCCTGGGTGGCATATTGAGAGAGAAAACTCAACAGGAGAAAAGTGGGGAGAAATCTGGAGTACACAACAAGAGGCAGACTTTCTCGGCTATATCCATACAAAATGTGAGCAGAGGCTCTCAATGGAGCATTCCCTTCATTTTTCCTCTGGGCTCCTTGAGCATCTCAAAGTTTTCCAGTATGATGTATAAAGGCATTTCTTTTATCACTTCTTTGTTTACAATAACATTATATTCGACCACCTCTTCGGAATATTTTCTGAATGTCTTAGAGTCATCCGAGCAAACACAGCATACCCAATTGTGAAATAATCATATTCCTCCCCACCAATGTTTAACTGGAACTCCTTTGCATACAGTTCCCTGTTCCTGAATTTTAACATCATCCTTGCTATTATGTCTTCTCCTTCCTTCAGAACCTCATGTGTTGTCAATTTTGTCTACTATTTCTCATCTTTTAACTTTTCTACCTGCACATCCTAGAATAATTTACCATTATGTCTGTTGCCTAGACCATTGCCATATGATCTGATTGCACAACTGGCATCCCACATAGCTCTTGTCCAATGTGTTTTTCATGTTGTAAGCAGACTTCTTTCCAAAATGTGGAACTAATCAGGTTGGCATTATGCATAAAATGCTTCAACACATTACTACCATTCTTAACATAAAGGTGGGATTTCTAAATTAGACCAGAAAAATCCAATATTTTCTGCCCCCAGCCATTGCCCACCTTGCTACAATTTCACTGTGCATTTCAGCCACATGAACCTTCTTAATTTCTCATGCATACTATGTTTCCACTCCTGTAGGGCTTTTGGTAGACCCTTTTTCCAACTTTGCTTAATTAATGCTATTTGTCCTTAGTATCTCAATAAAAATTTTACATTTTTCAAAAAAGTCATTCTTACTTTTATGATAAAATAAATATCTCTGTCATACAGTTTTCCTAGGCAATTGGCAATCTTATCCATGGTCACACACCTACCCACCCACCCAAGCTCCCCCCACACACATATACACACATACATTGTTCAATTCTACAAGATTTTTTTTTAAACAATATGACTATATTTATTGTGCCTGGGTGGCAAATAGAGAAAGAAAAGTCAATTTGTATTATAGCCTTATTATTTGTAATGCCTGTTGCTATTTAAATGTTCAATTATCTTCCAATGAGTATGCAATTAGAAACTGTCCTTGTGACTATACCATAAGATAAACAAAGAAAAGCTTTCCTTTTAGGTTTTGCTTTAGCATAATTTTCCAGCCCCTGATCAGTGCCTGAATATTGGTATTCAATAAACACATTTTGAATTAATGACTGACTGACTAATGAATAAATAAATGAGTCCTTGCATAGGTATAGCTTACAAGATTTTCACCACTTTATGTTACACATCCACAAAGCTTTCCTGACATCCTTTCACAGTTTTGAAAAAAAAAAGCATGCTTCTACCTCTCTTCCTTTTATGCTGGCTACACAGTGCTCTTCAAGATGCATTTACTCAATGTACATAAATAAAAGCTGTTGAAAGATGCATCATTTTGTGTGAAACTAACAAGCATTAACCAAACCAAACCAAACTCACTGCCATCGAGTCAGTCCCGACTGATAGCAACCTCTCCTTGGATTCCCCAGGCCATATCACTATGATACTGGATTGCCCAATCTTCCTTTTGAGGAGCGGCTGGTGAGTTTGAACTGCCAGCCTTCTGGTTAGCAGTCAAATGTCTTAGGCACTACACCACCAGAGTTAGGATATGTTATTTTTTTTTTAGCTTCACTATAGTGCTGTAGTCTTTAAGGCAAATAACCTGAGAATTTTTTTCATATTCTTGTAGTCATCTTTACTTTCTGATTTAAATTTTTCAGTCTATTGAAATGAATATTTTCCACATGTGGCATAAACATTCATTTATTATTTATTCAATATACGTTAGTTTAATGCTTATCATGCTTAAGTCATGGTTCTAGGTTCTAGATATATATTGGCAAAGAATAAAAAAGAAAAAGGAAACAATGGCACAGTTTTCATGGAGATAGCTTCTAATAAGAAAGGTAGAAAATTAATAAATAAGTGATATGACAGAAAGTACTAAATAAGAAAATTATATGGCAGTTAACTAATACCAGATAGTTCAAACACACCTGAGGTGCTCCGAAAGGCAGGTCAGGTAATCTACTTTTGAAAGATTACCCTATGGAGCAATTCTGCTCTGCACAGATGGGGTCACTGTGAGTTGGAATGGACTCAGTGGCAACTAACAACAACAAGAAATATAAGAGAAGGATGTCTAGCAGTGAAGTTTAACATGTTACTTAGAAACTTTTTGATGATAAGGAAATGCTTGCACAGAGCCCTCAATGAGCGGAATAATAAGTCACATGGATTTCTGTGGAAAACTGGTTTCAGGTTGAATGAATGAGGAACAGGGAATGATAAAAGAAGTAAAACCAGCAGTGAAAGTAAAATAATTTAGAAGTATGTAGCCAATGAGAACAATTTCTCATTTCCTTCTGAGTAAAATGCAGAGTTTTGAAAAATCAGAGGTTTATGACTTGTATATTTAGAGATCATTTTAACTCCTAGCTGTAATGAGAACTATGAATAAGGGTAGAATTGAGAATCTAGTTTGGAAACTGCTAGAAGAACCAATGAGAGAGCTGCTGCCTTGGAAAAGAATAGTAGAGATGAGTCAATGAGAAGGTGTTGAATGCAGAGTATACTGTGAGGATAGAACTAATAGTATTTGCTATTGTATTGGATTATATAAGTACACTTTCATGTTGTTGTTGTTGTTATTTGCCATTGAATCAGACCCATCTCATAGTGACCCCTCCTTGGGTTTCCGAGGCAGTATCACTATGGATGTAGATCACCCAACCTTCCTTCCAAGGAGTGGCTGGTGGGTTTGAACCGCCAGCCTTCTTGTTAGCAGTCAAGTGCCTTAGACACTATGCTACCAGAGCTGCTACACTTTCATAATCAGAAAAAAAACTACTCTTATATTATCTCCCCTGTATGTGATACTAGGACTCCTTGTGGTGCAGTGGGTAATTGCTTGGTTGCTAATTAAAGGGTCAGCAGTGGGAACTTGCCAGTACCTTTGTGGGAGAAAACAACTAGCAATCTGCCCCCTTAAATGTTAGAGCATAAGAAACCCTGTGGGTCAGTCCCACTATGTCACCTAGGTTTGCAATGAGTCAGAATTGGCTCTACTGCTTACAGTAATCATAATATATGTAACATTTTTCTTATTTCATTGTATTTGTATAGTTTTTCTTTCTTCAAATGATCAAATCTTATATCTGTTGATCTAATAAACTAGAATTTTTATAATTTTCATCTAATTTATTTTTATTTTTATTTTTTGTCAAAATATTATATTGATTAGAATGCTGTTCGTTTTCTTTTCCAGTTTTCTGATTATTTTATAGATAATATTTTTTGTATTTATAATATCTAGAATAGCTCATTGAATTAGAATATCATTAAGAGAAATCTGTATTAAAATATTTATTGGTCTGTTTCAACATTTATTTATAAGGTAATGTTATCCAGGTATCTCAGAATTTTACCTAAATCGTATCACAGCTCTCCAAATGTTGATGCATTCCTTAGACTGAAAGCAAGACTTCTGGAAATGAGTGGGCAGTTAGAAATGAACTAATATTCAGTTCCTAAATTTGCCATTGTTGAGTCCTATTAAATACCTATTCTTCACCAGTCTCTCCATGATATTATGTACCATTTTCATTTTTATACATGGATTTCTGTTACTGCCTCCAGGAAAAATAGAATTCTTAACCTGATATGGGTTTTGGTAATTCATTCCTAGAATGTAAAATCCCCGGGACACAATATCGTGTGCTGAAGATTTAGTATAATTCTATACTAAAATAAAGAATATATCATGCAGCAAAGTCATGAGAAAGATAATATTGAAAACTTGAACCAAAGCACATTAAATACGGTCATAAAAATAGATAGTCAATTATGGTTTTGCAAAAGCCATTGCAAAGCAGAAAAGATTGTTGGTATGAAAAGCTAATCTGTTTCTATTACAGACTAAGGTGTATGATAATTATATTTATGTTATCAAGGGTGAACAGGCAATGGATATAAAAGAGATAAAAACATATGAACCAATCTCAGTGTTATCTAATATATATCTGCCTTCTACAGAAAGGCATTAAGCAAAAGAGCAATGTAGAAAAGGAAATTATGAAATATTTAAGTTGTGCCAATAGAAGCAGAGAAGTGGAGAGATGTGTGGAATTGATCACACTAAGCAGCTGGTGTCAGTAATTCAGTCTGCTTAAAAGAAATGTTTATAATAGAAAGTCAGCAGCACATGCAATGAGCTAATTTATTAATGTGGAAACTAACCCTTACAAAATATTTCATCAGAATATATATCAATTGATATGATATGGGAGAAATACATTCAATTTCTAGATGAATGATCACTAATAATGGGTCACATATAATTAAAAATACCATTCTAACATCACGTAGGAATAGACTGAATGACACCTTTAAAATAAAACTGTGCATTATATATATTAAAAAAATTAAGAATATTGTTATCCTCATATTAGAAATGCAGAACTAATTTATGTTACATTTGACATTTATATTTATAAACAATTTAAGACTTAAAAGCATTTTTTTTTGGTAACCATTAGTTTATTTTTCAAAATGTTTATAAAAAAAGTATATTTTAATTTTCTGAAACCCACCAGCCACTCCTCAGAAGGAAGATTGGGCAACCTACTTCCATAGTGATACCACCTTGGAAACCCAAGGAAGGGTCATTGGGAGTCAGATCTGACTCAATGGCAATAAGTATTATTTTTACTACTGAAGGAAAACATTTTTACTGCGTATAACCATAAGAAGGATGGAAAAACCAGTATTCATCCCTATACATGTGAGGAAAATCAAGTTTAAAGTTTAAAATTTTGCATTTATTATTTCAAAATTGAATGCATTAATGACAGCATAGTTTATTATCAAAAGATAGCACCATGATATATTAAAATCTTGAACAACATAAATCCCTTCTAGATAATCTCTTAAAAATTTAAATAACATTCTTTGTGATTGAAATTCATGTTCTAGAACTGTGCTGTCATATGTGAGGTAGCAGTGTTGTTGTTGTTGTGTGCTATCAAGTTGGACCCGACTCATAGCAACCTATACTTGGGTTTCTGAGGTGGTATCACTATGGAAGTAGATTGCCCAATCTTCCTTCCAAGGAGTGGCTGGTGCATTTGAACCACCAACCTTCTAGTTAGCAGTCAAGTTCCTTAAGCACTATGTTACCAGAGCTCCTAGGTAGCCAGCAATAGTAGTACTAAACTAGCATTGACAATCATATCAATCACCACAGAACTAGAGCATTTCTCTTGTCATAAAAGTTCTATAGGGCAGTTCTATTCCAGAAAATATGAAATACAAAAGCCAATTCAAATTGACCTACATTATTTTCATTTGGTTATTTTTCCGTTATTAAATACAACTGTTAAAATGTAAAAAAAGCTTATGGCTTTGATTTGAAAACAAAAATTCCTTAGGTATTTTGATTTTCACAGTAATATTGTTATTTCCAATTACCGTTTTTCAAAGTCACTGGGGAGGGGGTAGAGGATAAAATTAAGGCACTCTATTAAATATCTCCTATAGCAACCCTTCCTTAGGTTTCCCAGGCGACATGTCTATGGAAGTAGTTGCCTAGTCGTCCTTCTGAGGAGTGGCTGGTGGGTTTTTACCACCAATCTTCCGGTTAGTAGTCAAATACCTTAGGCACTGTGTGACCAGAGCTCCGCTAGTTAGTTAGTTAGTTAGGATTGAGACTAAGGAACATTGGTGGTGTAGTGGGTAAGCCATTTGGCTACTAAGCACAAGGTCAATGGTTCAAGCCCACCAGCTGCTCTGTGGACCCTTAGATGAACAATCTACTTCTGTAAAGATTTACAGCCTCCAGGATCTCCATGACACTATGATTTGGATTCCACTTGATGGCAGTGAAGATTTTTTTTTTTTTTTTGTCCCCAGCAATGAGACTTAGCTCAGGACCATGCAAAATTTTGTTTTGTTGTCTTAAGGCATTTTATTGCTAACCAGAAGGCTGGTGATTCAAACCCACCAGCCACTCCTAGGAAGAAAAATCTGGCAACCTACTTCCGTAATGATACTGCCTCAGAAACCCAAGGAGGGGTTGTTTTGAGTCAGAATCGACTTGATGGCAATGAGTGAGTTGAGTTAAGATCACTATGAGTTAGAGCATACTTAATGATACCTTATGACAAGGACAAGAGTAACGAGACTATCATGCTAACTTGTCTCTTAACTACATTAACAGTCAGGCCAGGTAATTATTATATAATCACAAAAAGAATATAATGTACATCTCAGATAATAGGATAATTGAACAAGTAAAGCATAGTTTTTATTCATTGATTTAGGAAAATACATCTCAGTTGAACTTTGATATAATTATGTTGTTTGTAGCCCTCGACTTGGCTCTGACTCATGGTGACCCTATGAACCATAAAAGGAAACCTTGCCTGGTCCTGTGCCATTCTCATATGCACTGGTGCATTTGAGTCCATTGTCATGGCTATTATATATGGCTATTAAATAGTACCCTACAAATTAAGGAATTCATCTTCCAGCTCTATATTGGACAATATTCTTTTGTGACCCATAGTGACCTCAGTTTAAGATATTGTAATTCACAATCCAATGATGTCATCCACACATCTCCTTTCCCAATACCTCATTTTTTGCCATTGTTGTTTACTCTGGGCCTCTATAAAAGAAAAACTCTCTTCCCCTATCTCCTTGAGACACTTGCAAATATACTGATCAGAGTGTTCTCCTTATTGTAGTATTCTTCTTTCCCCACTATCCTCCCTCCCTCACTATTATAAGTCTCTTTCTCATTCCTTCCTGAATTGAACTTGATTTCTGCTTGTTTTGTTTTGAGAACTAACATATAATACACATACTTTGCTGGTCATACTAATTTTAGAATTAAAGCAGAAGATAAACAAATTTACAGATTTTCCAACTACTAAAACTACTCTTTGGTAATCTCAATAAATAGCACAATACCATTTTTTTTTTTTTTATCATATATTAAAAATTTTCAAGTAGTTCTTACTGGCCTGAAATAGTTCATGCAACTTAAGATACCTTGATATTAGATCAAGATCATTGCTCTCATTAGTAATATGGCTTATTAACAACTGAAGTCTCACTTTATCTTACATTTACAAGTTCTGAGTTACATGACCTTTCATTGCTTTTTCTGCATTTCATCCTGTAGGCAAGAGTCACATTTTAAGACAAGTGCTCTAATTATATTCAACCAATGAAGTAAAGTTTTGTCAATTTTCTCTTAGGACATGGATTGATGTTTTTATCCTCTGTGAAACACAGAATGATTGCTTAATAAGGATTATACCTACTTTCTGATTAAGAGCATGATATTAATATTGGAAGCTCTTGGAAATTATTTAAAGCTTGTCATGTTTCTGCCCTCATTATGTGATGATTGATGAAGTAATATTTGCAATGTGTAATAAGTTCCATGGGTAAAAGCTGTTGAAAAAGTAATGGAGAACAAGCTATTCTTATTAAATAATTATTAATTTGAGATTTCCCCATTTTTTGTCCTTCTTAAAAATGTTGGAAAAACAAGTAATATATCTATACCTCTCTATATATTTTTTAATTGTGATTTGGGTGAAAATTTACAGAGCAAATTCATTTTCCATATACAGCAGTTCACATACCCTTTGTCTCATGGCATTGACTACAATGCAACAGCTCCCCTCCCACTTTCTCCTGATAGTTACCTCTTCCCTGTGCCCATCCCTCCATGCACTCCTGCCCCCTGAGCTGTCATCTTGTACATAAACAGCCTTTCTTTCTACCATGATTGCTCTCTCCAAGGAGTGCATCTACCTCAGGTTCAACTCATATGCCTGTCTTTTGTTTAGCTGGAAGCCACAGGTGTGGTTTTGATTCCAGACCTGAAGGGCAGCTAGGGAGCAGAGTCTCAGTGGTTACACCAGGCTCTATCAGACCAGCAAACCAGCTCCCCTCCCCCTTTTTTTTTTCCTCCAAATGATTTTGAGTTTTCTTTCACATTTTTCTCCCTCTCTATCCAAGATCTCCTACACAGATCTTCCTCCAAGTGGTTGAGGGTGGTAACCGGGCACCATATAGTTCTTCTTGTCTCATAGTCGTATAGGCTGCAGATTGCATGGTGTACCAGACACTAGGAATAATTGTTTCCATGAATTTTTAGTTTCTTCATTCTTCTTTGCTCTGGACAAGGAGAGACCCATCGTTGCATCTAGATGGCTGTTTGCAAGCTTTTAAGATCTCAGTCGCTACTCTCCAAAGTAGGAGGTAGAACAATGTTTTGTGTAGTATGTTATGCCAATTGAGCTTGATGTCCCCTGCAAATATGGTCCTGAGCCCACAGGTTGAATTACTCAGTCCCTCTGAGTAGCTGGCTGTGACTAAGAAGTGATGACAACCTTGCCCCTTCTCAGCTCTACTAGACACCTGGGAATTCAGATCATATAAATAAACTTATAGGAGCATTGTCTGCCAACACTTTACATGGTCTTGGGTACACTTCCCACTTCATAGACATACCTACTAGTTCAGCAGGTTGACCCATCTATCCAGCCATATACCCATGTTTGCTTTCACTGACAACACAGTATTGTATATGCAAAAGGGTTGGTTCATCTTTGTTGTCTATATCTCCCATGTACCTCTCTCTCTGTCTTTGCCAATGCCAACATGTTGTCTTCCTCAATGCCACCATGTTTACCACTCACATTTAGTACATTGCCCTTATATTCACACAAATCCATACTTATCTCTACCCATCTAACAGTGTTCCCTACCCTACCCTCCCACCCCTGGCAACCAATGAAGAAAATTACCTTCCATATATAAACTTTCCCTTCACTTTTACAATGATGGACTAATACAATATTTGTCGTTTCTGATTGACTTATTTCACTCAGCATAATGTCCTTCAAGTTCATCCATGTTATATGTGTTTTACTGATTCTATATTATTCTTTAGCATTGCATAGTATTCCATTGTGTGTATGTACCATAATTTGGTTATCCATTCCTCAGTTGATGGACATCTAGGTTGTTTCCATCTTCTGGCAATTGTAAATAGTGCTGTGATGAACATG
>NW_006922322.1:253974-282585 GCF_000298275.1 Orycteropus afer afer | reverse complement strand
GAATGGTGTTGCATTTTATCAAATGCATTTTCTGCATCAATTGATAGATCATGTGGTTCTCTTTCTTTTAAATAAAATGTGGTGGTGGACGTTGATTGTTTTCCTAATGTTGAACCATCCCTGCATACCTGATATGAACCCCATTTGGTCATAATGAATTATTTTCTTGATATGTTGTTGCAGTCTATTGGCTAGGGTTGTGTTTAAGATTTTTGCATTTGAGGGATATTGGTCTGTAGTTTTCCTTCTGAGTAATGTCTTTGCCTGGTTTTGGTATCAAGGCTATGCTTGCTTCATAAAATTAATATTTTGGAATAGTTTGAGTAGGATTGGTATGTTCTTCTCTGAATGTTTGGTAGAATTCTCCAGTGAAACTGTGTGTGTCAGGTCTCTTTTTTAGTTGGTAATATTTTTATGACCTGTTCAATTTCCTCTTTTGTTATGGACCTGTTCAACTTTTCAAAATCAGTCTATGTTAGTTTAGGTAAGAGGTATGTTTCTAGAAATCTGTCCATTTCTTCCAGATTATTAAATTTGTTAGAGGGCAGTTCTTCCTAGTGTACTGATATTTTTATTTTTAGTTCAGTTGTTTCTGCTGTGATTTCCCCCATTTTGTTTCTTATTCATGTTATTTGTATTATTTTCCTCTTTTCCTTTGTTAAATTTTACAGTGGTTTGTCAGTATTATTGATCTTTTAAAAAAACCAACTTTTGTTCTTATTGATTCTTACTATTGTCCTTCTATTTTCTGTTTCATTGACTTCAGCTCAAATCTTTTTGATTTCCTTTCTTCTGGTGACTGTAGGCTTTTTTTGCTGTTCTTTTTCTAATTATTGGACATGTTGTTTTAAAGTGTTGATTTTGGCACTTTCTTCTTTTTTGGATTTGTGCATTTATTGCTATAAATTAGCCTCTGATCACTGCTTTTGCTGTTTCCTGAAGATTTTGGTATGTTGTTTTCATTCTCATTTGATTCAAGGAATTTTTGAATTTCAATTTTTATTTCTTCTCTCACCCAGCCTTTCTCAAGGAGGGTGTTGTTCAGTTTCCACGTGTTTACTCTGTTCTGTTGATCTTCCTATTTTTGATTTCTAATTTGATAGCATTATGATCTGAGAAGATGCTTTGCATTATTTCAATGTTTTTAAATTTATTAAGGCTTGTTTTATGGCTAACATATGGTCTATCATGGAAAATGTTCCATGTGCACTGGAAAGGAATGTATATTGTTGTTTTGTTGGGTGAAGTGCTCTCTAGATGTCTATAAGTTCAAGTTGGTGGATTGTACTATTTAGCTCTTCTGCATCTTTGTTGAGTTTCTTTCCAGTTGTTCTATCTTTCACTGAAAGTGGTGTATTAACGTCTCCCACTATGACTACGGAGTCATCTATTTGACTTTTCAACTCTTTTAAAGTTTGATTTATGTATTTTGGGACTCTTTCATTGGGTCCATAGACATTTATTATCTTTATATCTTCATGTTCATGATTAAAGGATTGATCCTTTAATCATTATATAATGCCCTTTCTTGTCTCGTATGGATGTTTTGTCTTAAAATCAATTTGATCAGAAATTAATATTGCCACTCCTGCTGTTTTACCATTGCCATTTGCATGATTTATGTTTTTCCAACATTTGAATTTTAGTCTATTTTTGTCTTTGTCTCTAAGGTGTCTTTCTTGTAGGCAGCATATCTATGGGTTTTGTTTTCTTATCTAATCATCTTGCTTCTTTGTGTGGACTGTGATTATCTGTTGGCTTTGAGACATTGCACAGTTTTTGTATTTAAATCTCTGTTAACTGTTTTTGAAGAGCACCCAAGGGTGAGTTGGGGTTTTCTTAGTGGTTGTTTATCATTGGCCTGTTGGTGGCTTTCACTCAGTAAGTGAAGTTGCAGGAGGTGTGAGTATAGTATTGTTGTGTGGGGACTGTTGCTGTCTCCACTCCATTAGACAAAAAGAACTATTGAATAACCATCAAAAAGTAAAAGCTCATGTATAAAAATTATGCACTGTGTAGTCATACAGGAACAGTAACCAAAAAAGGAAAAAAAAAAAGGGAAAAAGAAGAAGAAAAAGCCATGCAATATCTGGAGATAAGGCAATAAGAGAAAAAAACAGGTACAGAAGGAGAATAATGAAGAAAAATGGGAAAAATGCAAAGGAAAAACAAGGAACAGGGTTAACCATGAAAAATAAAAAAAAAAAAAAAAAGAAATTGCACTAGGAACAGGGAAAAGAAAAAAAGCTGAAAACTACGACCTGGAAGAGGAAGAATAAAGAATAACAGTAAAGACGACAATAGTAATAATAATAATAGTAGTTTTAAAACAGACAAAAAGAGGCAAACTAAAAAATAGAAAAAGGAAACAAAATAGATAGATAGATAGATAGATAAAAAATATCAGGAGAGGGCAGGGCACCCAGACTCTGTCCAAGCACGCAATGTGGGATGGAGCTCTTGAGGGCCCAGAAGGTAGGTGGGAGTTGCGAATGGCCAAACCTCCATTCACCAAGAGGGTGTGGTGTACAAGAGTAACAAGGAAAATGCTGCACCTTTCCATTTGTTCAGGTCCAGAATGTCCTTGGAGTTACTGGCAAGTGGAGCCTGTTCTTTTTAACTATCCAAAATAGTCAAGCCACTTGTAAACATTCAAAATGGCTGCACCCTTCGGACAGACAAAAGTCCACAGCTCAGTCCGCTGATCTCTTCGCTGCATCCCCTTTATTTCCCAGCCACCAGAGCAGTCCTCTGTGCATTCCCTGGCTAGCAGGGCTGATTTTTAGGTTAATTCTTAGGTCCTACCACCACTTGGCAATATCCAAGCTATCTGTGCCATCAGAATCACTACCAGACAGCAGCTCTTTATGTGTCCTTTTTTGGGTATTTTCTTGCAAATTCTTCTGCTAAGTGAAGTTTAGTCCACTTCTATATCCTTCCCTTCAAGGGTCAGGGGTCCAGGATTATCTTCTGTATCTGTGGTAATTGGTTCCCCTTTTCTTTGTTTAAGAGTGTCTGTGCAGTCTTTCTGCCTATTCTGCCATCTTACTGGAATGTCTAGTAATAAAATATTTATGACATTTAAGGAAGCAAATTAAAAAATTATCTTTCTTTCATCACAGAACACTCCATACATTTCACTAGCTATCTCTTGGTTACCTTTTTGGTATATTCTCATCACCCAAATATGTGATAGTAAAAATTGTAACACAAGCAGCAACAATAATATCAACAATTAAGTAAATTTATTATGAATGCTTAGAGTCTTTTTTTTTTTCCTACTCACAATTCCTTACCTATATCAAAAATAATAATTACTAACTATGTTATTGTTTCCACATAGTTTTGACAAGTAAGTTCTGTTATATTGCAATTATTTCTTTGATATAATGGACTGGATGAAAATGGAGTTTCTTTTTAATACTACACTAGTACAGTATGAATAACAGTGAAACACTATCTTATATATTGCTGGGAAACTTTATGAAAAGCCCTGAAACCCTGTCCAATATAGTGACAGAAGATGAGCCCTTCAGGTTGGAGACACTCAAAATATGACTGGAAAAGAGCTGCCTCCTCAGCGTGGGGCAAGCCTTAATATGGATGGACTAAAGCTTTCAGGGCCTCCATTTGCTGATGTGGATAAAACTAATGGAAGAAATGAAAAGACAAAAGATATGAATAGATTTCAAAGAGGACCTCAAGAAGATAAAGTCAATTATTATAATGAAATGTGCAATGACATGGAATTGGAAAGTCAAAAGGGAAGAACATGTTTGGCATTACTCAAGCTGAAAGAACTGAAGAAAAATTTAATCCTTGAGGTTCAATATTGAAAATTGTGTGGGCAATATATTAAAGGATGCAGGAAACATCAAAAGAAGATGAAAGGAACACAGAGTCACTGTACTGAAAATGAATTGGTTGATGTTCATTCATTTCAGGAGGTGGCATATAATCAAGAACTAATGGTATTGAAAGAAGAGGTCAAAGCTGTACTGAGGGAATTGGTGAATAACAAGGCTTCAGGAAATAATAGGATACCCACTGAAATGTTTTAACAAATGGATGCCGAGCTGGATGTACTTATTTGTAAATGCCAAGAAATTTGGAAAATAACTACCTGGCCAACTGACTGAAATAAATCCATATTTGTACCTATTCCAAAGAAAGGTGATCCCACAGAATGTGGAAATTTTCAAACAACATCATTAATATTACATGCAAGTAAATTTTTGCTGACGGTAATTCAAAAATGGGTGCAGCAGTATATTGACAGTGATCATCTAGAAACTCAAGCTGGTTTCAGAAGGGGACATGGAACAAGGGATATCATTGCTGATGTCAAATGGTTCTTGGCTGAAAGCAAAGAATACCAGAAAGAGGTATACTTGTGTTTTATTGACTACACAAAGGCATCCACTGTGTGGATCATAACAAGTTATGGATAACATTGAGAAGAATGAGAATTCCAGAACACTTATTCATGCACATGAGGAACCTGTATGTTCAAACAGAACAAGGGAATACTGCATGGTTTTAAATCAGGAAGGTAGTGCATCATAGTTGCACCTTTTTGCCATACTTATTTACTATGTATACTGAGCAAATAATCCAATAGGATGGACTATATGAAGAAGAACATGGCCTCAAGATTGGAGGAAGACTCATTAATAACCTGTAATATTCAGACAACACAACTTTGCTTGCTGAAAGTGACGATGACTTGAGGCACTTACTGATGAAGATTAAAGATTACACTCTGCAGTATGGATTACACCTCAACATGAAGAAAATGAAAATCTTCACAACTGGACCAATAAGCAGCATCACAGTAAGTGGAGAAAATATTGAAGTTGTCAATGATTTCATATTACTTGGGTCAACAATCAACACCAATGGAAGAAAAAAAAAAAAAAAAGAACAACTCACTACCATTGAGTTGGATCCAAATTGTAGTGGACCCCTTCTTGGATTTCCAAGGTAGTATCACTGCAGAAGTAGATTGCCTGATCTTCCTTCTGAGGAGTGGCTGGTGGGTTTGAAATTTCATCCTTCTGATTAGCAGTCAGATGCCTTAGGCACTATGCCAGGAGAGCTCCTAATGAGGCAGATCTGCTAAAAAAGACTTCTTTAAAATGCTGAAGAGCAAAGAAGTCCCTTTGAAGACTAAGGTGCTCCTAACTCAAGCCAAAGTGTTTTCAATTGCCTCATATACATTTGAAAGCTGGACAATGAACAAGGAAAACTGAAGAAGAGGTCATGCTTTTGAGATGTCATGTTGGTGAAGAATACTGACAGTACCAGCGACTGCCAGAAGGACTAACAAATCCTAACTAACACAGAAGAAGTGCAGCCAAAATGCTCCTTGGAAGCAAGTATGGCCAAACTTTGTCTCACCTGCTTTGGTCATGTTGTCAGAAGGGACCATTCCCTGGAGAAGGATATCTGTCTTGGTAAAATGGATGTTCAACGAAAAAGGGGAAGGCCCTCAATGAGATGAATTGACACAGTGGCTACAATGAGGGGCTCAGGTATAGCAAGGATCATGGGGCTGGGACAGGACTGGGCAGTGTTTTGTTCTGTGTGCATAGGATTGCTGATTCGGATATGGTTGGACAACACCTAACAACAACAACGTTTACATTGAGTGTATTTACTGAAGTAAGGCCATATTGAATGGCTTCATCTAAACGATTTTTTATAGAGAAGAAATAAAAATGTGTTTATTGCTTTTTGAAGATAAATGCGAGAATTATGAGTTAGGTCTTCAAATCACATTTCCTCTTTAACTCTTTTTAAAATGAAATTTAAAAATTAATTAAAATGAAGTATCAAGCCAATACACTAAACCAATGGTAGCTCTGGTTGGTGGCATAGTGCCTAAGGCATTTGACTGCTAACCAGAAGGCTGGTGGTTCAAACCCATTAGCCGCTACTTGGAAGGAAGATCCAGCAATCTATTTCCATAGTGATAACACCTGGAAAACCCAAGGAGAGGTTGCTATGAGTTGGATCCCACTCAATGGCAGTGAGTTTTTTTTTTTTTTTTCCACTCTAAACCAAACTCACTGCCATAAAGTTTATTCTGACTAAAAGAACTGTCTCATGAGGTTCCCAAGGTTTTAAGCTTTATGGAAGCAGATTGCAGCATCTTTCTCCCACAGAGTGGATACTGGATTGCAACATCAGCCTCTTTGGTTAGCAGCTAAGCCTTTAACAGCTGCTCTACCAGGGCTCCTCAGGCCAATACAGTCAAAACAAACACTAAATATCAGCATATTATACAATATTAATTTACTTGTGTTTGTTTCTTCAACTAATATCAAGTTATATCCATTGTTACTATGTTTACCAGAAAGTAAATCTGTTTTCCCAATTTTGGAAAAAAAAAAAAAAAAAACTTCTAAAGTCCATTAAATCATGAATAAAATAAGTTTCATTTTGCAGTTTTTTTATTAAGTCTGTTATTATTGACTGCATTAGTCTGACATTTTGAAATCAATAACAACTCCCCAAATAAAAATTTAGTTTTTGAGGATTAAATTTGCAGTAAAATTACTAAAAGTTTGATACAAATTAGTTTGTAGCTAACAGTGAATATAAATCAAACCACAATAGTTAAAATAATCCCCATGCAAAATTATACATTCAATAAACTGAAGAATTTGCAGCATAATGATTTGCAAGTCTAGCTTTATTTAATAGCTATTAACAGGATGGGGGATATTTTTAGATTAGAAAAATTTTACATGTCTTTTTTAGATTATAATTTCCACATATCTGTGTTTTCTCTCTCAAAGAAGTAGTTCTACCAGAGAAAGATACATTAAAGAACTGATTCTAAATTTAGAAGTGAATTGAAATTTTTCTATAAGCTTGGAAAACATACTAGACGATGTAACAACAAATAAGAACTTTTAAATTATTATCTTAGTTGTACTGATCATGAAAATATTGTATAAATTGGTAATGAATTTTTATACACTAACAACAGAGAAACTATTTTTTATTACTAACAATAGAAAAAGACTTCTAAAGTCTATTTTACTTAAAACGAATTATTAAAGCTACAGAGCAGTTAGAAGAGAGTACTTTAGTAAACAACTAATTCAATATTGTTACTTTACTCACAGACATCAGTTTCCAGGTTTAAATGAGTGATACAATGAATAAACAAGAGCCACATCAAGAGTACACTATAGTGAAATTTCAGAATGCTGCAATCAAAGAAATATTCTTAAAAGCTTACAAAGAAAAGAAAAAAAGAGGACACACTTAAGAGTGAGAAACAGAATGGTATTAAATTTTACAGTAGCAACACTGTGGTGGTTATATTTGTGTGTCAACTTGGCTGGGTCTGGTTGAGTGGCTGGGCAGCTGGTGGTAGTTATTCCCCATGGTGAGACTGGCAATCAACTCCATGGTGGGATCTACCACGAGCAGCTGTGTAGCTGCCTTTGGGATGTGGTCTGCTTCCTGTATCTAGGGAGAAGCCTTGGGAATGGTGTCTAGCCTATGGCACGCTTGGACCTTACATGTAGCCGTGTCATTGCTCAGCAGCCTGCTATGTTCTGCTGACCTTGGAACTTACAATGGACTTAAGTTAATGGACTGCTGTGTGGTTTGGTAACATCGGGACTGTCAACCTTGAGGCTTCTCAGCCTTGGCAGCCAGCAGCTGTCTGAGTAGAGAAACGCCTTTGGCTCCAGTGGGCCAGGAGTGGGAGGCAGAGCTGGGCCCTGGGGTTGAAGGGCTTTCGCCTGGCCCCTGGGGCCTGATACTTTGAGCTTTGACTTGAAGCCTCCAAGTTGTGGGAATAAACTCCTGTTTATTGGGGCCATCCCATTTGTGGTGCATTTCTTGTCAGGGTGGCACTAGGTAACCAGAACAAACAGTGTAAACTATTGCACAGTAAATATTGCATTCAAAATTCCAAGGCAACACTTTTCAACACAGAATAAAATCTTTGGCCAAACAATAAGCAAAATACAAAACAAAGATCAAGGTATGAAAAATTTCTAAAATCTACTTTCAATTTGCAGTTTCTCAAGAAGTTACAAATGGTGATGATTTAATTATCTGTAGATCAATACTGGGATGTCAGAGGGCTGTGAGAGAGGTATCTCTAGGAATATAAATGTAATTCAAGAATATTATGTGTTTGTACGTACATTTTTTAAAAGAAGATTTGCAAGTGTAGTAGATGTTTATCGTAAATATTGATAAGCAAATGAAAACAATACTTTATACAATATAAACAAACAAAAATGATTTAAAATAATATATATATTTTAATTTAAAAAATTGTTGTATATACCTTGACCCATTTGTAAAATAATACTTCATACTGTAAATAATACATGTAGTGTATCTTTACATTCATTAATAAGTCAAGAAATAATTAAGAAATGTAAAGCTACCATATAAATATGTGGGAGCTCTGGTAACATAGGGCCTAAGGCACTGGACTGCTAACCAGGAGGCTGGCGGTTCAAACCCACCAGCCACTCCTTGGAAGGAAGGTTGGGCAATCTACTTCTGTAGTGATACTACCTCAAACACCCAAGGAGGGGTCTCTATGAGTCAGGCCCAACTCGGTGGCACATAACAATAACAATATAAATATGTACAGATTGTTGCTGTTATTATTGTTGTAAGGTGCCATGTAATTGGGTCTGACTCAGCAACCCCATGTACAACAGAACAAAACACAACCCGGTCCTGCACCAGCCTCACAATCCTTGTTATGCCTGAGCCCATCAGTGCAACCGCTGTGTCAATCCATCTTGCCAATGGCCATTCCCTTTTTTCTGACCCTCCACTTTACCAAGCATGGTATCCTTCTCCAAGTAATGTTTCATTCTGATGACATGAACAAAGTAGGTGAGATTAACTCTGGCCATTCTCACTTTGAAGGAACATTCCTCCAGGACAGATCTGTTAGTTCTTATGATAGTCCATGGTACTTTCAGTATTCTTTGCCAACGCCACAGCTCAAAGAAAGCATCAACTCTTCTTCAGTCTTCTGTATTCATTGTTCAGCTTTCACATGCACATGAGGTGATTGAGAACACCATGGGCTGGGTTAGGCACACCTTAGTCTTCAGAGACTTCAATGCTCTTCATCACTTTGAAGAGGTCTTTTGCAGCAGGTTTGCCCAGTGAAACATGTTGCCTGATGTCTTGACTACTAGTTCCATTGGTATTGATTGTAGAACCAAGTAATATGAAATCTTTGACAATCTTTTCTCCATTTATCCTAATGGTGCTTATTGGTCTAGTTGTGAAAATTTTTGTTTTCTTTATGTTGAGGTGAAATCCATACTGCAGACTGTAGTCTTCAACCTTCATCAAAGTGCTTCAAGCCACCTTCACTTACAGCAAGCAAGGTTGTGTCATCTGCATATCACAGGTTGTTAATGAGTTTTCCTCGAATCCTAATGTGTTCTTAATGTAGTCCAGTTTCTCAGATTATTTGCTCAGCATACAGATTGAATAAGTATGGTGAAAGCAGAGAACCCTGAGGTACTTAATTCCTGTTTTTAAACCATGCAGTATCTCCTTGGTCTGTTCAAAGGACAGCCTCCTGATCTATATACAGGTTCCTCGTGAGTACCATCAAGTGTTCTAGAACTCCCACTCTTCTCAATGTTACCCATAATTTTTTATGATTCACACAATCAAATGCCTTTGCATAGTCAATAAAATACAAGTAAACATCTTTCTGGTATTCTTTGCTTTCAGCCAAGATCCATCTGACAACAGCAATGATATCCCTCATTCCACATCCTCTTCTGAACCTAGCTTGCATTTCTGGAAGTTCTGTGTCAATATACTGGTATAAGCGTTTTTGAATTATCTTCAGTAAAATTTTACTTGAGTGTGATATTAATGATGTTGTTCAATAATTTCCACATTCTGTTGGCCAAGTAGCTGTCTTCCACATTTCTTAGCTTAGATGAATAAGTGCCTCCAGCATGGCATCTATTTTTTGAAACATCTCAATGAGTATTCTGTCAATTCCTGGAGGCTTATTTTTCACCAATTCCTTCAATACAGCTTCAGCTTCTTCCTTGAATGCCATTGGCTCTTGACCATACTCCACCCCTTGAAATGGATGAACATGGAGCAATTATTTTTGGTACAGTGACTCAGTCTACTCCTTCCATCTTCTTTTGATGTTTCCTGCATCTTTCAATGTTTTGCCCATAGATTTTCAACATTGCAACTCGAGGCTTGAAGTTTTCCTCAGTTCTTCCAGCTTGAGAATGTCAAGCATGTCCTTCCTATTTGGATTTCTAACTCGAGGTTTTTGCACAATATAATAATAATTGACTTTGTCTTCTCGAGTTGCTCTTTGAAATCTGTTCAGCCGTTTTATCTTGTCATTTCTTCCATTTGGTTTAGCTACTCTCCATTCAACAGCAGTTTATAGAGTTTCTTCTGACATCATTTTACTCTTTTCTTCCTTTCTTGTCTTTTTAATGACCTTTTATGTTCTTCATGGATGATGTTCTTGATGCCATCCCACAATTCCTCTGATTTTTGGTCATTGGTGTCCAATCTATTCTTTAGATGGCCTCTAAATTCAGAAGGAATTTAATCAAGGTCATATTTTGGCTCTCATGGACTTCTTTTAATTTTCTTCCAACTTCAACTTGAATTTGCATATGGGCAGTTGATGGTCTATTCCACCTTCAGCTCCTGGCCTTGTTTTCACTGAAGATATTGAGCTTCTCCATCACCTCTTTCCACAGATGTAGTCAACCTAAGTCATGTGTATCCCATTCGGCAAAGTCCATTTGGATAGCCCTCATCTATATTGTTGAAAAACAAGATATTTGCAATGAATAACTCCTTGGTCTTTAAAATTCTATCATGTGATCCCTTGCATCATTTCTATCACCAAGGTCATATTTTCTAACTATTGGTGATTCTTCTTTGTTTCCAACTTTTGCATTCCAATCACAGTAATAATCAATATATCTTGATTGCATGTTTGGTCAATTTCATGCTGCAGAAGTTGGTAAGAATCTTCAATTTCCTCATCTTTGGATTTTGTGGTTGATGGATAAATTTGAATAATATTATTAACTGGTCTTCCTTGTTGATATATGAATATTACTCTATCTCTGACAGCATTATACTTCAGGATAGATCTCGAAATATTCTTTGTGACGATGAATCCCATGCCATTCCCCTTTAATTTGTCATTCCTGGCATAGTAGACCATATCGTTGTTGCATTCAAAATGTCCCAAACCAGTCCATTTTAGCTCACTAATGCCTAGAACATTTATCTTTATGTATTCTACTTCATTTTTAACAATTTCCAATTTTCCTATGTTCATACTTCATATATTCCATGTTACAATTATTAATGGAATTTTCAGTGATTTCTCCCCATTTTGAATCATGCCCCTTCAACAAATGGAGGTCTTGAAAGCTTTACTCCATCCATGTCTTTAAGGTATACTCTACTTTGAGAAGGCAGCTCTTCCCCAGTCGTATTTTAGGTGCCTTCTGACTTGAGGGGCTCACCTTCCAGTACTATATTTGACAATGTTTCAAGGCTATTCATAACGTTTTTCAGTAATATATCAGATAGTCTTTTGCTTCTGTTCTTAAGGTTTTCACTGGCCAATTTGTTGAGAAATGGATGGCCCCTTTTTCCTCTGGGTCTGTCTTTGTCTGGAAGCTCCACTGAACCTGTCCACCATAGCTGACCCTGGAGGTATTTGAAATACTGTTGGCATAGCCTCCAGTGTCACAGCAACATGCAAGCCACCACAGTACAAACTGACAGATGAGTGGCAGTATATACAGACAAATGAAAAGAAACAGCTCAATTACTGAAAGTGGCTACCTCAAGGCAGTTGTACGGAGAAATGTGAGAGGGAGGGATTGTTCTTTTTTTTTAATAAGCCTTAAAAAGCATTTAGACATTTTAACTTCACATATATTATGTGTCAAAATCCAAACTTAGATTATAGTAAAATAATTCAATTCAATTGACTTTCTGATTTTCAAATCAACTGTGGACTAACTGCCAATTTTTACTTTATATATTTCTACAGTGTTTTAATTTTTAGTGAGCCTTCATTTTATAATGTAAAAAAAAAAGTAATTACATGCTTTAAATGATTAGGGGTCTACAGCACATTATTTTTTCTGAGAGTTTTGCTTTCAGTTTCAGTTTATGTATCTCTAATTCTTAGTGGAAATAAAACTGACACAATTGTTTTCTTTATAGTGTTGTAAAGTCTTTTCCTTTTCCTTTCAGTGTTGGGATTGACTTGGGAAATTCTAAGACCAGACTTGTTTTGAACCCTATCTGAAAATAAAGTATTTTCAAGAATATTATAATTAAACCATGCAGAAATTTTTGCTAAATGACTCTAGACACAGTTTGGATATTGTCCCATTTTTCATTTTATGCTCCACTAAAAGACATCAATTATTTGTCAATTTATCTTACTGTGGTGGCTTCCGTGTCACTGCCATGCTGGAAGCTATGCTACCAGTACTTCAAATAGCAGCAGGGTCACCCATGGTGGACAGATTTCAGTGTAGCATTCAGACTAAGACAGACTAGGAAGGGGAACATGGCCAGGTCCACTTCTGAAAAAAAAAAAAAAATGACCACTGAATATGAATAGCAGAGAAACACTGCCTGCTATGGTACTAGAAAATTATAAATAACAGTGAAACACTGACTATTATAGTATAGTATAGATGAGCTCATTAGATTGGAAAGCACTCAAAATACAAATAGGGAAGAGCTGTCACACTAAAATTGACTTTAATCACATGGATTGATTAAAGCTTTCAGGACCTTCCTTTGCTGATGTGGCAAGCCTCACAAAGAAAAGAAATAGCTGCAAACATTCACTAATAATTGGAACATAGAATGCACAAAATATGAATGTAGGGAAATCAAAAGTCATCAAACATGAGAGGGAACCCATAAACATCAATATCCTAAGTGTTAGTGAGCTGAAATGGAGTGGTATTGGCATTTGGACAATCATATGATATTCCTGGAATGGACCAAATTGAAGAGGAATGGTTTCATATTCACAGTAAAAAACATTTCAGGATCTATCTTGAAATAGATAGAAACAAAGCTGTCATTGACAGGATAATATCCTTACGTCTGCAAGGAAAACTTGTTAATAATGTTAATATTCAAACTTATCCACCAACTACTATTACCAATTTTGCAGTCTGAAATTGACCAAATATTCAATCATGATGTATTGATAATTACTGGTGAGAAGAATACAAAAGTTGGAAACAAAGAAAAAGGATCAGTGATTGGAAAATATGGCCGTGATGAAAGAAATTATGCCAGAGACCTCATGATAGAATTTTGCAAAACCAAAGACTTACTTATTGTAAATACTTTTTTAAACAACATAAACAGTGACTATACACATGGACTTCACCAGACAGAAAACAAAGGAATCAAACTGACTACATCTGTGGAAAGAGGTGATAGAAAAAGCTCAATATCATCAGTCAAAAGAAGGCCAGGAGCTGATTGTGGAACAGACAATCAATTTCTCACATGCAAGCTCAAGTTGAAGCTGAAGAAAATTAAAACATGTCCACAAGAGGCAAAATACAAACTTGATTATATCCCATCTGAGTTTAGAGACCATGTGAAGGATAAATTTGATAAATTGAACCCAAATGACTGAAGACCAGAGGAGCTGTGGTATGACACAAAGAACATCATACATGAAGAAAGCAAAAGTTCATTAAAAAGACAGGAAAGGTAGAAAAAAAACAACATGGATTTCACATGATACTCTGAAACTTGCTCTTGAATGAAGTATGGCTAAAACAAATGAAATAAATGATGAAATAAAAGAGTTGAATAGAACATTTCAAGGGGTAACTGGAGAACACAAAGTAAAGTATTATAGTGAAATGTGCAAGGATCTACCATTAGAAAACCAAAAAGGAAGAACTTGCTCAGCATTTCTTGAGCTGAAGGAACAGAAGAAAAAACTCAAGCCAAGTCACAAAATTAAAGGATTCTATGGGAGGCAATGCATGGTGGGTTCAGAGCAGATGGAGGAGGGAAACAGGAAGAGAGAGAGGTGAGGTGGTGTGAAACAGTTAAAGGAGACACATTTCTCTGTCAGCTTGTCATACTATGGTGGCTTGCCTGTTGCAAGCAACTTTTGTTGTTGTTGGTGGTGGTGGTAGGTGCCATCGAGTCGTCTCTAACCCATAAAACCCTATGCACAGCAGAACGAAACACTGCCCAGTCCTCTACCAGCCTCACAATCCTTGCTATACCTGCACCCATCCTTGCAGCCACTGTGTCTATTCATCTTATTGAGGGCCTTCTCCTTCTCCAATGACCCTCCACTTTATGCTGCCAATATTTCAGATGCTAGCATTTACCCATACTGGACAGGTTTCAGTGGAGCTTCCAGACTAAGACAGACATGGAAGCAGGAAGGGGCCATCCACGTCTCAAAGAACTGGTCAGGGAAAACCTTATGGATATCAGTGAAATACTGTCTGACATATTGCTGGAAAACTTTGTAAATAGTTTTGAAACATTGTTCAATATAGTATCAGAAGATGAGCCTCTCAGGTCAGAAAATATTTAAAATATGACTGAGGAAGTGCTGCCTTCTGAGAGTAGAGCTGACTTTGATGATGTGGATAGAGTAAAGTTTTCAGGATCTCCATTTCCTGATGTGGAGTAATTCAAGATGAGAAGAAACAGCTGCAAATACCCATTGATAATTGGAACATGTGATGTACAAAGTATGAATCTAGGAAAATTAGAAGTTGTAAAAATGAAATGGAACACATAAAGATCAATAGTCTAGACATTAGTAAGTTGAAATGGACTGGTTTTGGACATTCTGAGTCAGACAACCATATTAACTACTATGCCAGGAATGATAAATTGAAGAGGACTGAAATGTCATTCATCATCATGAAAAATGTTTCAAGATCTATCCAGAAGTATAATGCTGTAAGAGATAGGATAAAATCCATACACAAGGCAGAGAAGTTAATATTTAAATTGTTGATAGGTGCTGGCGAGTCATGTCCAACTCATAGTGATCCTATGCACAGCAGAATGAAACACTGCCTGGTCCTGTACCAGCTTCATGATACTTGCTTTACCTGAGCCCATCCTTTCATTCACTGTGTCTGTACATCTGATTGAGGGCCTTCCCCTTCTTTGTTGACCCTCCACTTCACCAAGCATGATATGCTTCTCCAGGGAATGGTTCCTTCTGACAACATGACCAAAATAGGTGAGATAAAGTCTGGCCATTCTCACTTCCAAGGAGCATTCTACCTGCACTTCTTCCAGGACAGATTTGCTAGTCCTTTTATCAAACCATGATACTCTTAGCATTCTTCTCTAACACCACAATGCAAAAACATTAACTCTTCTTTGGTTTTCCTTACTCATTGTCCAGCTCTTACATGCATAAGGAGCAATTGAAAATACCATGGCTTGGGTTGGGTGCACCTTAGTTTACAAGGAGATATCTTTTCTCTTAATCACTTGAAAGAGGTCCTTTGCAGCAGATCTGCCTGATGCAATATGCCATCTGATGTCTTTACTGCTGCTTCCATTGATGTTGATTGTAGAACCAAATAATATGAAATCCTTGACAACTTCAATCTTTTCTTCACCCCCCATGAAGGTGTTTATTGGACCAGTTCTGAAGATTTTTGTTTTCTTTACAATGAGGTGTAATTCATACTGCAGACTGTAGTCTAATCTTCATTTGTAAGTGCTTCAAGTCATCCTCACTTTCAGCAAGCAAAGTTGTGTCATCTGTGTATCACAGGTTGTTAATGAGTCTTCTTCCAATCCCGATGCCACATTCTTCTTCATATAATCCAGCTTCTTGGATTATTTGCTCAGCATACAAGTTGAATAAGTATGGTGAAAGGATACAAACTTGACTCACTCCCTTCTTGATTTTGAATCACGCAGTATCCCATTGTTCTGTTTGAATGACAGCCTCCTGATGTACATGTTCCTCGTGAATACACTCAAGTGTTCTTGAATTCCCATTTTTCCAACTGTTATCCACAATTTGTTATGATCCACACAATCGAATGCTTTGCATATTCAATAAAACACAAGTAAACATCCCTCTGGTATTCTTTGCTTTCAGCTAAGATCCAGCTGACATCAGCAATGTTATACTTCATTCCAAGTCCTCTTCTCAATCTAGCTTGCATTTCTGGCACCTCTCTGTCAATATACTGCTGCAAACATTTTAGAATTATCTTCAGTAAGATTTTATTTGCATGTGATATTAATAATATTGTTTGATAATTTCCACATTCGGTGGGATCACCTTTCTTTGGAAAAGGTACAAATACAGATCCTTTCCAGTCAGTTGTCCAGGTACCTGTCTTGCAAATCTCTTGGCATAACTAAGTGAGTGCCTCCAGAGGGGCATGTATTTGTTGAAACATCTCAATGGATATTCAGTTTGTCTGGAGTCTTGTTCTTTTCCAATTCCTGCAGTGCAGCTTCAATGTCTTCCTTCAATACTGTTGATTCTTGATCATATGCCACCTCCTGAAATGGATGAACAGCAACCATTTTTTTTTTCTTTTTGTATAGTGACTCCGTGTATTCTTTCCATCTTCTTTTGATGCTTCCTGCATCATTCAATATTTTGCCCATAGAATCTTTCAATATTGCAACTTGAGGCTTAAGTTTTTTCCTAAGTTCTTTCAGCTTGAGAAATGCTCAGGGTGTTCTTCCCTTTTGGTTTTCTATTACCCATTTCATCATAGTAATTGGCTTGGTCTGCTCAAGCTGACAGTATTGAACTTCTCCATCACCACTTGACACAGATGTAGTCATTCTGATTCCTGTGTACTCCATCTGGTGAAGTCCATGTGTATAGTTGTTGCTATTGTTGTTGAAAAAGGTTATTTGCTATGACTAAATTGTTGGTCTTACAAAATTCTATCATCCAATTTCCAGCATTATTTCTATCACCAAAGCCATATTTTCCAACTACTGGTAACCCTTCTTTGTTTCCAACTTTTGCATTCCAGTCACCATTGATAATCAACGCATCTTGATTGCATGTTTGGTCAATTTCAGTCTGCGGAAGTTGGTAGGAATCATCAATATCCTCATCTTTGGCTTTGAGATTGGTGCATAAATTTGGATAATAATAGTATTAACTGGTCTTCCTTATAAATGTATAGATATTATCATATCATTGACAGCATTGTACATCAGGACAAATTTTGAAACACTCTTGGTGACAGTGAGTGCCACATCATTCCTCTTCAATTTGTCATTCCCGTCAGAGTAGATCATATGGTTTTCTGATTCAAAATGGCCCAAACCAGTCCATTTCAAATCACCAGTGCCTAGGATATTGATCTTTATGCATTCTATGTCATTTTTAACAACTTCCAATTTTCCTAGATGCATACTTTGTACATTCCATGTTCCAATTATTAATGGATGTTTGCATCTGTTTCTACTCATTTTGAGTCATGCCACCTCAGCCAATGGAGGTCTCCCAAAAGCTTTACTCTATCCATACCATTAAGGTTGTCCCTAATTTGAGGATTCAGCTTCTCACCAGTCAAATTTTGAGTGCCTTCCGACCTGATGGGCTCTCTTCTGGCACTGTTAGAAATGTTTCAGGGCTGTTCATAAAGTTTTTCAGTAATAGATAGTATTTCACTGCTATTCAAAAGGTTTTCACTGGCCAGTTGTTTCAGAAGTGGATGGCGTCTTCCTTCCCCTGAGTCTCTCTAAGTCCAGAAGCTCCACTGAAACCTCTCCAACATAGGTATCCTTGCTAGAATTTTGCAACATGGTGGCATAGCTTCCAGCCTCACAGCAACACATAAACCACCACAGGATGACAAACTGACAAGCTCATCTCCCTTCCTTGTTCCTAACCACTCTGTACTTGCCTACCTCAGCCCCCAGACTTAATTTAGAGCTAAACCCAAGTGAAAACAGCCTCAAGCCCCTGCCCTGCCTAACACAGGCTCCTACCTTAACATAGAGTCACACTCATGCAAAAAGCAGCTTTCGAGCCCCGGACGTGCCTACCTTGGACACTTGCCTTAATAAAGAGCCACTTCCAAGTGAAAAGCAGCTTCCTAGCACTGGGCCTGATTACCTCCAGTTAATACTTCTATTATTAAAATTTACACACCAACCATCAAAGTCAAAGATAAGGAAATTGAAGATTTTTACCAACTTCTGCAGTCTGAAATTGACTGAATATGCAATCAAGATGTGTTGATTATCACTGGTGACCATAATGTAACATTGGAAACAAAGAAGAGTTAGTGGTAGTTGGAAAATATGGCCTTGGTGATAGAAATAATGCTGGAAGTCACATGATAGAATTTTGTAAGACCAATGACTTATTCATTGCAAATACCTCTTTTCAACAACACAATGGTGGCTATACACGTGGACTTCACCAGATGGACTACTTAGGAATCATATTGACTACATCTGTCACAAGGGGTGATGGAGAAGCTTAATATCTTCAGCCAAAACAAGGCCAAGAAGTGATTGTGGAACAATCAACTTCTCATATGCATGTTCAAGTTGAAGCTGAAGAAAATGAAAACAAGTCCATGAGACCAAAATAGAACCTTGAATATATCCCTCCTGAATTTAGAGACCATCTGAAAAATAGATTTTATGCATTAAACACAGATGACCAAAAACCAGAGGAACTGTGGAATGACAAAAAAGAACATCATCCATGAAGAAAGTAAAAGTTCATTTAAAAGACCAGAAAGGAAGAAAAGACCAAAATTGATGTAAGAAGAGACTCTGAAACTTGTCCTTGAGTGGAGAGTAACTAAAGCAAATGGAAGAAATGACAAGATAAAAGAACTGAACAAAAGATTTCAAAGAGCAGCTCTAGAAGACAAAATTAGTTAATATAATGAAATATGCAAAAACTTGGAGAAAGAAAACCAAAAGGGAAGAACACTCTCAGCATCTCTCAAATTGAATGAATGTAGGAAAATACTTAAGCTTTGAGTTGCAATATTGAAAGAGTCTATGGGCAAAATATTGAATGATGCAGGAACCATCAAAGGAAGATGGAGGCAATACACAGAGTCACTGTACCAAAGAGAAGTGGTCAATGTTCTTCCATTTCAAGAGGTGGCACATGATCAAAAATCAATAGTATTGAAGGAAGAAGTCAAAGCTACACTGAAGGAATTGGTGAAAAACAAGGCTCCAGGAATTGACAGAATTGAGATGTTTCAACAAACATATTCACACCCATTCCAAAGAAAGATGAACCCACAGAATGCAGAAAATTTCAAACAATATAATTAATATTACATGCAGTTAAAATCTTACTGAAGATAATTAAAAAATGATTGCAGCAGTATTGACAGAAAGGTTCCAGAAATGGAAGCTGGATTCAGAAGGGGACGTAGAACAAGGGATATCACTGCTAATGTCAGATGGATCTTGGCTCAAAGCAAATACCAGAAAAATGTTTACTTGTTTTTTATTGACTATGCAAAGGTGTTCAATTGTGTTCATCATAACAAGTTGTGGATAACACTGAGAAGAATGGAAATTCTAGAACACTTAATTGTCCTCATGATTAATCCATACATAGAACAGGAGGCTGTCATTGGGAATACTGTATGGTTTAAAATCAGGAGAAATGTGCATCAGGGTTGATGCATTAAACACAGATGACCAAAAACATCAGAGAAGGTGGAATGAATACACAGATTTAGTGTATCAAAAATGTTGCTTGACGTTCAACTCTTTGAGAAAGTAGCATGTGGTCAAGAATGATGATATTGAAGCAAGAAGTCTAAGGTGCACTGAAGGCATTGGTGAAAAACAAGGCTCCAAGAATTGACTGAATACACTTTGAGATGTTTCAAAAAACGGATGCAATAACAGAGATATTCACTAATTTATTCCAAGAAATTTGGAAGACAGTTATTTGGCTGATCAACTGGAAGAGATACATATTTCTGGTCATTTCAAATGAGGGGGTTCCAACTGAATGCAGAAATAATGGGACAGTATTAACATCACATGCAAGTAAAATTTTGATAAAGGTATTTTAAAAACAGTTGTAGCAGTATTTTGACAGGGACCTTCCAGCAATGCAAGCTGGATTCAGAAGAAGATGTGGAACCAGGGATACCATTGCTGATGTCAGATGGATCATTGCTGAATGCATAGAATATCAGATAGGTTTACCTGTATTTTGTTGACTATGCAAAGGCACTCAACTGTGTAGATTATGGCAAATTATGGATAACTGAGAAGAATTGGGAATTCCAGAACACTTAACTGTGCTCATGAGGAACCTGTATATGGACCATGAGGTTGTAGTTTGAACAGAACAAGGGGACATGGTTTAAAATCAGGGAGAGTGTGCATCAGGGTTGTATCCTTTAACCATACTTATTCAATCTGTATGCTGAGCAAATAATCTGAGAAACTGGACTTTATGAAGAAGAGCATGACATCAGGATTGGAGGAGACTGATTAACAACCTGTAATATGAAAATGACACAACCTTTCTTCCTGAAAGTGAAGATGACTTGAAGCATTAACTAATAACATCAAAGACTACAGCCTCCAGTATGGGTTACCTTTCAAGAAATAGAAATCAAAGACCCTCACCACAGCACCAATAAGCAGCATTATGATAAATAGAGGAAAGTTTGAAATTTTTAAAGGTTTCATTCTACTTAGAGCCACAGTTAGTGCCTGTAGAAGTAGCAAGTAAGAAATCAGATGAAGTATTGCACTGGACAAATCTGTTGTAAAATATTTTTTAAGTGTTAAAGAGCAGAGATATCACTTGGAAGACTAAGATGCTCCTAACCCAAGCCATAGTCTTTCCAATCATGTGAATATGCATGTGAAAGATGAACACTGAATAAGGATGACCAAAGAAGAATTGATACAGTCAAATTGTGGTGTTGGGGGAGAATATTAAAAAAAAAAAAAAAAAACATAGACTGACAGAAGAAGAAACAAATCTGTGTTGGAGGAAGTACAGTTGGAATGATCCTAAGAAGTGAGAATGGTCTAACTTTGTCTCATGTTTTTTGGTCTGTTGTCAGATGGACCGATCCCTGAAGAAGAATATAATTCTTGGTAAAGTAGACGGTCAGTGAAAAAGGGGAAGATGTTTCAGGAGCTGGATTGACACAATGGGTGCAACAGTGGGCTCAAGCACAGCAAGGATTGAAAAGATGGTGCAGTGTTTTTTCTGTTATACGTGGGGTTGCTATGAGTTGGAATCCAGTTGACAAAACCTAACAACTACAACAAAGACTAGAAAAATATCTGTTTTTATAAGTGAGGTAATTCTGTTGTTGTCGCTCTGTGCCGTTGAGTCAGACCTGACTCACAGCGACCCCTCCTTGGGTTTCTGAGGCAGTATCACTACTGAAGTAGATTGCCCAACCCTCCTTCCAAGGAGTGGCTGGTGGGTTTGAACTGCCAGCTTCTAGTTAGCAGTCAAATGCCTTAGGCACTACGTTGTTCTGTAATATTTTATTGTTTATTTAGTGTTATATTTTGTTTTTCAGGGGAGTTGTTGCTGGTGCTCATTGTGATATTTTCAGTTTAGATATCAAAGCTTAATGAGATTCATAAGGTTTCCAACTTTATTATGCACTTTACTAGCCTAAACAATATGAGAGTTTTCCTATCTTTGACAATCCAAAGACTTTCAGAATTTCTGTTTGTTGATAATCTCGGTTTTTCCTCGTAGTGAAACTTTTCAGGTAATGTTTCTTCTTCTTGGGGTAAAAGATAAATATAATATGATGATGAGGATGAAAAGGAGTGATGACAATAAATTCACAAAATATTTCAAGAACTCAAATATTTAAATTTTATTATGATAAATGTAATTAAGTATTACACATTGTCTTGAATATTTAGTTAATTCAACATCAAGAGTTTTAGGTGATTTTTTAAATTTTTTCTATGTTCTTAATTTCAATGTTCTTTCACATAAATCATTTAATGGTTTTATATATTGCTTGTTTTCTTTGTTTTCCTGTATCAGTTTCTTCTATTCTAAAGCATAAAAATCAGAACTTGTAAGTTTTATTTCTTTGAATGACTTTACCCACAGAAATATATTAGCATATTATTTGATAAAAAGCTAATTTTGGCTGACATGAGCATTCAAGTCAAACTGAAAATTACTCCTTCTCAACATAATAGGAAAGGTTAGATAACCTTAAATTGCCAGTGGTCATAGAAATACTCATTTGAAATGAAAGCAAGAGAGACAGAGACTCATCAAGTGGAGCAAAAATCTTGATATAATTGGGACATTCTCTTCAAAAACCATAATGTTCTGTCTCCTAGGTATCAAAACAATAATGTATAATGCATTTTCTGACTACTTTAAAGCTTTTAAAATATTTAAGTTACAGAATATTATATTTGATTCTTGGCTATAGAATATTTTCTGTCAGCAATCAAAACTACTCATAAAATTTGTGTTAATCAATCCAGCTTTATGTATAATGTAATATGTGATTTTTTTTCATCTCAGAATTCAATTTAAATGTCCATTTTCATGAATTCTATATAATAATAATGATCATCATCATTATAATGTATAATGTGCTGAACATAATCATTATTTCTGAAGATATTCAAATGTAATTTCATTTTTATTTCTTCTAAAATTCATACCCTGGGAGAGAAGAAAATTAGAAATAAGTGCTAATGTAACCTTCTTAAAATTCTTATTTTTTAAAGTTAGTAATAATTTCTACCATGGGAATAGGTGTATGAATTTAGGCCTTGAATAAATTTAGAATACCTACAAATACAGTTAGCGTGATATTGTGTAATTTTGCATGTGCTTTTCCTAATTCCGATACAGAACAGAGGAATAACTGGCAGTCTTTGTACCCAAGGTTTTAGGGTGAGCAAACAAGATAAGAAAATATAAGTTAACAAATATAAAAGATTAAAAAAAAGATGAAAAAGAGAAAGATATGTTCAACTTCATGAGAAAAGGAATGTAAACAATCAATGTCATTCAAAAGAATGGTATTGCTAAAAATAATGTATTGACAGACATCAGAGATGGCAGTATAAACAAAAACAATTTACAATGAAAACAAAAGTTATAGAGTGTTTGTCATTCTTCCTCTGGCATACTCTAGCTATTAATATTGGGAAGAGAGGAATTGTCCCCAGGAATTCTTTATACAATAAAAACAAATTACACATTAAAGACAAATATAGAAGTTTAAAACACCCAGAGTAGTCCTAAATAAATTGAATATGATTTTCATAAAAATTACAAAGTGCCAAGTGAGTGATAAATAACTGAATTTATTTTACCAAAATAAAATATATTTATGCCATGTCTACAAGTACTGAAAATAAGCAACACGTCAAATCACATTTGAACCATATTATAGAAGATACTTGTAACATCACTAATTCTTCAGTAAATTATCTTTGTTTAAACTGGGCATAGTTTGAAGCACATAGATCAAACTGAATTATCGTACAGTTATTGCAGCCTGACACAATACTTGTAACAGATAACTTGGGAAATATTTCTGATACTTTATAATCATACTTTTAAGAAAAGGTGATTTTATAAATAATAGTGAAGATAATGCCTTGAGTCTAGCACTGGCAAAGAGTTAGATTTACAGATTTCAAACACAAATAACAAATTGAACAGTATGGAGCATGGAAAGATTAATAACACAGGAGAATATGCAAAGTTCATATAGTTTCTGTGGTTCAAATTCTGTGGTTGATTGCTTATGTTTATGTTAGTGAACACTGAAAATGCTTTCAGAGGATTGTGGAATGCTCAGAACTGATATAATAAGCTACTTTTATGTTAATTAGGTAACATTATTCTTCACACAATAGAACATATTTTATTTCATTTGAATAATTGTTCAAAATATTGTAATTAAATTTCCTATGGGTAAAGTGCAGACTTTTAGAGAAACGATACGCAAATATGTTTAATAAAGTCAGTTATTTTGTTTGATGTATTGACATCTTTATTAATTGCAGGCTAATAAAAATGCTATTCATTTTGTGCAGATCTGTTGGAGTAGTCTGTTTCAAAGTACCTTATAATATGAAAAGAAATGATTTGGTTTTACACACCCTGAGAAGATTTATGCTTTGTTAATCTATTTTATCTTTAGCAATTTTCTTTTCCAGGGAGCATACTTTAATTCCTCTAGTTGTCTGTTAATCATAAAATAAATTTATTTACTTATTAAAGAGGACATATTTTTATGGTAGTATGTATGTGTTTGACACAAAGGGTGATACACAAAAAGGTAAATAGGAAAAAAAAAATATGCCATGGAAGGGATTGGGGAGACTTATTTAAATTTCAGAACATTACACTTGTAGCATAAGATATAAATATACAATATGAAAATACCTTAATATTTAAAAAAATTACAGTTGTAAAAGCTAGTATTTAAGAGCTCTGAGGCCACAGCGTTTAAAGCATTTGACTGCTAAGCAGAAAATTGGCAGTTCAAACTCATCAGCCACTTCACAGAAGGAAGATGGGGCAATCTACTTCTGTAGAGATATACTGCCTCTGCAGCCCAATGGGGGTCGCTATGAGTCAGAAAAGCCTGGATGACAATTAATTTGGAGTTTGTAAAGCTAATGTGATTCAATGATTGCTAAATATTAAGCCCCACATCAAGTACTTTTCATGAATTATCTCACATAATTCTCATTACAAAAAAAATTGTATAGCATGTTTATCATCACACCTATTTTGAAGATAAAGGAGTTGATATTCACAGAGTTTATGTAAGTTGTTGCACACTTTAAACTCATAGCCAGGATTTAATTCCAGTTGTCAGTAGTCTCACTCCTAAACTTTTAATTTTACCTAATATGCTATACATCTTGTTTACCATGTAAGACTCTATTAAGAAAGGCACTTTTTTAATTCTATAAATACTTGTTCTCAAAAACTATTAGTCTAGAGAATCTGTCAATAATAACCATTAAGAAGAAAGGTTTTTACATAAAACTAAATTTTAGGGAGAATACTATGTAATTATTTTCCCAATTAAATGTTTAAAATAGATACCTTCACCATGTGTTCATTGATTCACTCAAAAAGTCATATAAATTAAAGTCTTTAGGCATAATGCTGATCAAAAATAAATAAGTTCCCTGACCTATCATATATATATGAATGATAACATATTTTTATTTTCTTTTTTAAATATCTGACATTTCAAAAATCTGACAAATTTGGATAAAATCGCAAATGTGAGCAATGTTAAGAAAAAGAGACTCTGGGATAAGAAAGAAAGAAGATTAAAGATTTATATTTTGATAAATAATGTTAACTGAACTGGAATTAGAAGAATGGATCAAAGTTATCCAGTTGAAAATGTCAAGAAGTATAATTCAGGTGGAGGATACATGTGCAAAGATGTCACAAGGACAAAAAGCTTGACACATATGGTAGTGTGAAATATCTCACATGTTCTTTGCCATGTGAACAAATTGAGAGACTGAAGATAGAGGCCACAGTGTTACACTTTTTGGTGAATAACAGTGGAGGTAAAATTTCAATGAATTTTTACTAAAATTGTGGGGACAGAGGCAGTTGTAAATGACAATTTCTTAGAATGATTTATTTCAAATTTTAATGCCACTTCAGTACCAAAGATGTTTATATCATCCTAAACAAAAAAACATACCCTTTGCCATAGAGTAATTTCAACTCATAGAGACTATAGGACAGACTAGACTTGCCTCATAGGGTTTCCAAGTGTATAATTTTTTTCAAAAAACAGACTACCAAATCATTGGTTCCAAAGCTGGTAGTTCTGAATCATGGACCTTTTGGTTAGCAACCAAGCACTTAAACACTACAACACCAGGGATCTTTCTATAATATCAGTGTAACTGTTGTGTCATTAGGTACTATTGAGTTGATTCCAAATCATAAAGGCCTTGTGAACAACAGAATGAAACACTACTCAGTCTTGTGGCATCATCACAATTGTTCCTATGTTTGAGACCATTGTTTCAGCCACCATGTCAATCCACTTCATTGAAGGTCTTCCTCTTTTTGGCTGACCCTCTACTTTACCAAGTGTGAAGGTCTTTCTCCTGGGACTGCTCCCTCCTGTTAATATGTCCTAAGTAAAAGCGGTAAAGTCTAGCAATCCTAGATTCTAAGGAGCATTGTGGTTGTACTTTTTTCTAAAATGCTTGTTCATTTTTCTGGTAGTCCATGGTATAGTCAGTATTCTTTGCCAAGACCATAATTCAAAGGCATCCCTTCTCCTTCAGTCTTTCTTATTCACTGTCCAGCTTTATCATGCATATGAAGCTGTTGAAAATATCATGAAAGTGGCATCCTTCTTTTTTAACAAACAATAGGAGATCCTGAGTAGAGCGGGAGTAAAATGTGAAACAAAACTAATAATCATAAAAAAATATCAAGATTACTATTCTAATAGATACTGGTGGAACTCCCAATACTATGGCCCTTACATATTTTTCAAGCTTGAAACTAAACTCTTATCTGTGGCTCAACATTCAGCCAGACAATAACAGGCCTAAAAGGTGAATAATTACATATATCAGAGAGGTATGCACTTCTTCGAACCATCAGCAATTTGAGATAAAAAAGGTAGAATTGTCCAGGGATAAAGTGCAGAAGGTGGGAAGGGATATGAGAGAAGAATTAATGAAAATGGTAAACAGGGGAAGGAAGTGGAGAGTGCTATTACATTGGGGAGATTGCAATCAATGTCACAAAGCAAAACATGAATGAATTGTTGAATAGAAAGAAAATTTGCTTTATAAACTTTCACACAAATTACCATAGAAAGTTAATATATATACCAACAACAACAAAAGTGTTCTTTTACAGTAGATCTGATCATTGCACTATGATCTTAGATTTCTTGACTGCTTCTTCAAAGGGTATTGATTGAGGATCCAACTAAAATGAAATCTGTGACAATTGCAGTATTTTTGACGCTTAAGATGTTGCTTATTGTACAGTTATGAGGATATTTGTTTTCTTTATGTTGAGGTGTAATGCATACTGAAGTCTTTTATCTTCATCAGTAAATGCTTCAAGGCTTCTTCACTTTAAGCAAGCAGGATTGAGCCATCTAAACTTTAAAGGTTGTTAGAGTCTTCCTTCAATACTGAAGCCACATTCTTCTTCGTATATTTAACTTCCTCAGTTTATTTCCTCAGCATACAGATTGAATAAATATGGTAAAAGTGTACAACCCTGATATATACCTTTCCTGATTTTAAACCATGTAGATCCCCTTCTTCTGTTCAAATGACTGCCTATTGATCTATGAATAGGTTCTTCGTGAGCCTAACTGACTGTTCTGGAATTCCAATTGTTTGAAATGTTATCCATAATTTGTTATGATCCACACAATTGAATGCCTTTGCATAGTCAATAACATCCAATTAAACATCTTTCAGGTAGTCTTTGCCTTCCTTCAAGGTCCATCAAACATCAACAATGACTGAGTATCTTGGCAGTTTCCTGAAGATGTACTGTTGCAACTGTATTTGAATCTTATACCATATGTTAACATCTCTTGTATTATGATGTCATTTGAGATGTATACATGATGCTGGTTGTGTCAGTTTCTACTGGACTGGAGACTATACTATAAAGTCAGAACATCACAGAGTCAAATACCTAAGTATAAGATCTCAGTGTTATCTGCTACCAATATTTGATTTTGGGTAAATTGGTGATTCTAATATCTTAATGTTCAAAATGCACTAGCAAAATGAACTAGTGAACTGGTAGCATCTATAACACCCAGGGATTGTTAAAAATGCAAATTATTGAGATTGAAGACCACAAAATGGTCCTGAGGAATACTGACATTTGAAAATCAATGTTCTAAACACCAGTATTCTCAAATATAAACTAGATTTAATAACATTCCCTATATCATTAGATTGTAAAGAAAATTATATATTCCTGGAAAGGGACAGGAAGATGTGCATTAATGTAGCTCAAAAAATGGTAGCTATGACTAACAAGGAGCCCAGGTGACATTTGTCCAGGTGACAGTGCTTAGCAGCTAATAGAAAGGCTGCTTATTTAAATCTACACAGTGGTTCTGTGGGAGAAAAAAGAAACTGACAATATGTTCTCACAGAGATTACAGCGCAGGAAACTCTGTAAGGCAGGTCTCCTCTGAAATACAAGGTCACTATAAGCTGTAATCTACTCAGTGACATTCAATAACAACAATGTGATTAATAAAATTATTAGAATATTTTTATTTTTGCCTACAGAAGAACATTAACTAATATACAGAAATGAATGTTAGACTAGTGGTCCTCAAGATGTGATTCCCAGAGTATCAATATAAGCATTACAAAGGCATAACATAACAGCACATTGTAATATTACATTGTTACAATCCAAATTCCTAGATCACATTCTACTGCTTCTGAAAAATACATTCTGGAAATAGAAACCCAGCATTTTGTGTTTTAACTGACTCCCAGATGATTATGTTGCATGCATATATTTGAAAACCACTGAGT